>NW_017277972.1:116957-154686 GCF_001594065.2 Cyphomyrmex costatus | reverse complement strand
TATGTGAATATTTTATCTATTAAATCATTTTTTTCAATATCCGTAAAATTTTTTGCTCGTTTTGATTCCATATTTTTGAGTGAATTACTATTCTATAGACAGACAATAATTATTACTTTCATCACAGTTAAGTAGGAACTGTAGGAACGCAGAGATACAAGCATGGTGGAAGCATATATGTAATACTACTATATGGCTAGATGAGAGAGAAGTCCATGTCCCAGAACCACGGTGCGGGAATATACTTATCTCTCTTTCTCAGCGTACTTTGAACGTTGTGCGCATGCGTCGGATCATCCCCTCCATCAATAATAAATAGAAGGATAAATATACATATATGTGTAAGGAAGAAGGAAAAAGTGATTGATTTCGCTTCAGGGTATAACCTTGTTACAGTTAACAGAGTCAGTTTAGTCGGAATAAATAAATTAATCCTAATTTTATGAAATAAACTTTTTCAAGATTGCCGTTATGTATATAAGAATACAGTGCAATCCCTTACAGAAATTTCATGATAATCAGTGCAAACTAATACCTATTTCATACCTATGCAAACTAATGTTTTCAGTCGCATTAGGCTTTTTGCCACATAAATAACATATCTTGACCATTTTTGCCTGTGTACAACAGCACACATCTAATAAGCATAACGAGCATAACCTGTTCGCGTCATCTCACTGATCGCACTCTATTTTCCTATTGGCGGATGCAATCAATCCAAAGCATGCGCACAACACTCAAAGTACTCTTAGAAAGAGAGGGAAATATATATTCCCGCACCGTGGTTCTGGGACCGCTTCCTCTCACTCCCTCTTATAGGCACTAGCCATATATAGAGTCCTAGATATCAGAGAAGCGCAACCGATGTTCCGCGTCCTGATTAGCTGACTGTCAGCCAATCATGACATTCATTCAGTGGTATTAAAAATGGCTGACTAATAGACGATTGGTGGATTTCATATTTCGTCTGCAAATGACGCCATTTTTAATACTTTTCTTAGTAATTTTGCGATACTGACTTAAGCCGGTTGCGCTTCTCTGATATCTAGGACTCTAGCCATATAGTAGTATTACATATATGGGTGGAAGTATGAATACAAGTACTACATCATGAAAAGAAGGTTAAGAACGATACGCAGTCTTGCTGTTGGCTATACTGCTGATTGGGTTAATCGTTGATTGTTAATCGGCGTTGATAACAGTCGCCCTTAACTGTTGCGGAGCGGATCCGTGAGCGCTCGCTGCTATTGGTATATTCTTTTAGATCACCCAATAACAGCGAGCGCTCACAGATCCGCTCCGCAACAGTTGAGTCTGCTGAACGTGACCAATAGCAACATGCGGGATTTGTTATATCTGGGATACTATTTATCTGTTTCCAATTTTTTTAATTAGGAAAAGATAAAGAATAAATTAGGCTAAAATGTGTATGTGTATGTTAATCTTACATTAATGGAACCTAAATCAAGCAATTGTATAGTCCAAATTACTCCAATACTAATTAGTACAACTATTGTAATTTAAATAACTTATACTTAGAAATAAGAAAATATAGGAAAAATTGGAAAATTTGGAGTAAATAGAAAGAACGTGATCTGAAAGAAATGCTAGAGTATCCTTGAAATATTTCATTTTATTATTATTGATAATTTATATCTCACCTAACTGCAATGTTCGTAATTCAAAAGCAGTACTACTGTGTTTTATGTACAGTGTTTTATATATTCACATTAATTATTAATTTAATTTAATTCGTAATAGTACCGCGGTAGTTTATATGTAAGCGATAAAAAGATCTAAGCTAGACTGTTATAGGCTTTGTATTTGTAATAGTTATGTTCTCACATTAACGGTCTTTAGTATTGAATATTGTTTTATATTCAATTATTTTAATATGTTTAACTTTACTTTTAGCCCTCCACTTTCATTTCACTACTCGTCGTTCAGTCTTGTTGTAATATAGTGCTAATGAAGCAGCACGGTGTACACAATACTCCAGTTAAATTTCGAAATCTCATTTGTGCTTTTTTTTAAATACAAATACCATATTTTGTTACCTTTGTGTTTTATCTTATATTATACAAAACCGTCGAAGCACATCTTTGAATCAAACAACGATATAAAGCACAAGTATGTTTTTTGCATTAAAAATCATTAATGCTCTTATAAGCAATAATATATTCTCTACTAAGACTATCGATTACATTAAATGGAATATATTTAATAAACATTTAACGAGAAAACACACTTTTTTCAAAATTTTACATATTACATATATTAGTTGAGCTATTGTTTTGATGTTATGTTTTATTTAACTCCATTTACTATATAAGTTAATAATTTTTTATACCTAAAATTGCACTATTTGCAGTGCCTAATTTAGCATTTAATTTATGTTTATTCAAAATAAAGCACACCTTTAACATCAACGGATGAAGCTCGTGCTCCTTCATACTATTCTGATACACTCACGCACGCATACTTAGGGCTATATAAACAACTGCTATTACTTCATAGTAGTTTTAATAAAAAGAATTCGAATACGAAAAAATAACAGAAACATATCGATGTATGCATTAAGTATAATATATAAAGATATATATTGTATCACGATAAAGCCAGGAAATTATTCTTGAATAAAGATAAGAAATTTTGCATTATAATATATCCCGTTATAAGAAACAGCGAGTTTAGCGCATGGATATTTAACATAACTTCAATGCTATACATATTTATCAGATTTTCCTTATTCTCTTTCCGTACTACAATATTTATGAAAAATCAAACAATACTCGCTGCCAGTCAAAAATGAAACAGCATAGATACGATGCAGATCTCGCGATTAACTATGTAAATTTATATTTAGAGAGTATTTGCCCTTGCAGAATACAGCATGTTACTTCGAAATTATTACTTACCCTGTATCGTTTTAAACCGTCTCGCAATACGTATCTTTTTTTTTCTAATATTGCTGCACGCGGATGCGATACTTTACAAACGTATAAACTATATTTTTTTCTTCTTAACATGTATCATAGCCTTTGTGGCTATAGAACACAAAATATAACTATATAGATTTTCAATAAGACAATCGACTCTATTTTAAGACAGAATAGCATTAAAAAATATTAAACGATTAAAAAAAATAGAAAAAAAATAAAGAAAAAAACCTCACGAAACTCGACTCACATACTAAGATAACCGCGAGCTTGACTTCGTCTGCGGCCAAATATGTATGCGATCAATACGATTATCACTAAGCCCGCCAATGCACAACCCACACTTATGGGAATGATGTCAGGCGTATCAAACGAACAGTCTTTAGCTAAAAGAAAAGATAAAAAGAATACTTAAGTGTCATAACCACAAAAGCAACGTAAAAATAAATCATATTACAACTGATAAGATATAATACCCACCTAAGCCAAAAATAGTAGTATTATCACTTCGGAAAGCTTGGAACTGTAAATTGGTTACTTTCAGATACCCTACAGTTACATTACTACCCTTGAAGATTAAATTCATTTGCTGTTCCTTGATACATTTATAAGAGTTGCTTAATCCAGTTTTGAATTGTGGTGTCATATGTATTACAGTCACCGTCTTATCTGAACAAAAAAATAAAAATCTTTCCTAAAGAAAAAGTCAAAATTAAAGTGCAACTTAATTCACACGAGATGAACAAATACTTGATTTATCATTCGGAAATTCTTCAGCCGCTAAAGAAATCTCAAAGTGATGAAGAGAGTAATATTTTTCTGTTTCGTTCTTCACGAAATGAATCGTGAAATTATTCTGGGTGGTATTATTTTGTGATTCCCATGATAATGTCAGATTCTGTTCAGTTTTACCACACTTTCCTATTGCAATACCATTGCTGGGTACGTCCATCACTTTGTAAATTGTCTGCAAATAAAATGAGATTAATTATTAATATAGTAACTGACTTTGCAATATGTATATAAATGTATTTTACATTATTTGCAGAGATTCTGACTGTTATAACTAAACTAGAAAAAGTTATAACAATTACATTTATCTTGAAGCTGTTTGGTTGCAAATAATCATTATCAATGATGAAATCATTATAAATATTGTAATTAAAATTGTTTTCGGTTTCGAATAACCATTACTGATGTCAGAAATTATTATATTTTTGATTACAAATCATCATTATCAATGATAAAAATTATTTTTCATTATGAGTAACTATCTATGAGTATTATAGATGATCAGAATTTTATATAAATTAAAAATAACCACTATTAAAGATCAGAATTTTATTTTGGTTACCCAAAGTGTCTAAAATTTTTTGTTCGTTATTAGCAAGTAATTTTGACAGCAAACATGTTTTTTAGTTACTATTGGACCATCATCAATTTTATAACTACCAATGTAAAATTAATTAATAAAAAATATCATTTATAAAAAAAAGAATAAAAAATACTGTTTTAATGTTTACATTTTTGTATATTTTTCTGTATTTCTCATTTCTTCTGTAGAAACTTATCAAATTATAGAAATGTTCAAAAAATATCGTATAATTGCATAATAATTGCTTGTAATTTCAGATTATAATTATAAATTATAATATATATGTATAATTATAAATTAAAAATAACAAAAAGTATCAAATGATATCCCCACAACCGAGAAATAAAATAATTTTATTTTTCGGTTGTAGGAGAGCTCACTATGATTAAATATCATTTGATACTTTTTGTTATTTTTAATTTATAATTTATTTATGTAATTTACATTGTCTCTGAAGAAGGCTCAAAAATGAGCCAAAACATGTAAGCACAACAGTATCGGACGAATATGTAAACATGATTCTATTTTCGCATATTTTATTATAAATAAAGAATTTAATCTTAATCATCTTATAAATAAACAAATTGACGTGATACAAAGATTGACAATAGACAATAATTCGATATTTACTTTCATATGATTAATTCTCTTGACTATTTATACTGACGGCAATGAATTTTTCACTCTAGACACAATTCACTTAAAAACAGGAAAATCAATTCTTCAAAACAATTGTACTACACTATGTCTCTTTGACCGTAAGATTATTCATCTCTATGGCTCTGTAACATCTTTCAAGAATCGCTGAAGAAGGACCTGTGAGTTCCGAAACGTTCAATTTTACTATATTATATTTTTTCATATTCTTATATTCTTTACTTTTTTGTCATACTAACATTGTATACTATTAAATTATTTTGTACAAAAGAACTTTATTACCACCCGATTCAGACCATTGTTTCTTTATACTTTGTTACTTTTGATTTCTGAATATTTATCAAATTTGATAACAATTTGTATATACATATTTATATTATAAATATATTTATATTAACAATATAATAAACTTAGTTTTGATATACTTACTACTTAGTTTGATATACTTACTACATTATCGTTGGTATATGAAACATTGAATTGCACAGCCATTTGAATGACAATACATAGTGTATTATTCTCTTGAACTATCCATTTTCCAGTACTTGGTGGAGGAAGCAGAGTTGTTGGCACTGTAGGAATAGTGGTTGTAGTAGATATAGGCGTTGAAATTGTAGTTGATTCGGGTGTAGTTGGCAAAGTTATTGTAGTCGATAAAGGTGTTGTAGTCTTCAGAATTGTGGTTGACGTAGTCAAAGTTGTAGTTGATGAAATGACCGTGTTTGATATAGAATTATTTAGTGTATGTTCATTTTTCGAAGATACCAAGTGAATATTTGTTTCTATATTTGATTTAGGTTCAAGCATTGACTTGAGATTTACAGCTGTGTTGTGGCTGGTTGGATTGACAGAAACACTTGTATCTTTGGTAATAAGGTCCTTTGGCTCATCAACTGTTAAAATTATATGTGCATATTATATTTTTATATTATTCAATGGATGATTCATACTGATTTTTAAAATTTTGCATCAACAAAGCTTATAGACAAAGAGCTTAAAGAAAATGGTCTCTATCTAAAACAGACTAATATTATATCTTAAAACTAAGATATATCTTCCAATCAGTTCAAAAATATTTGTAAAAACCAAATAAATATATTTAAAGCATAAAATATTATCTATATATATTAATTAGATATTTCATGTTTTCAGTATGAATTAAATATTTGGTTCTTTATACATTTAGATTATCATGCTATTACCTTGAACAAATTATATATAAAAAAGAACTCCTAAATAAAGAGAAAGAAAATCCAAAAAGACAACAGAGATAAACATTGTGGCAATATCACACATTTCACCAAGTTGAAATCAAAATGATTTAGAGATAAGAGATTTGTCGTAACCAATTAATGCTTGTTTCTACCAATTTAATCTTAATCTTGGTTTAACTAACTCATCTTTTTCTAATTCTAAAAGTTAAAAAAAGATGAAGCACTAAGTTGCGTCAAAATTAAAGTTAATCTATATTGATAGAAACACACATAAGTATGCAACATAGATTTCCTAAACACGATAATCGCATATAACATATGATCTGCATCATTCTCAGAACACGGCACAATATCATCTGCGTATACCGAGCAACTGTTTTGTTTTAAAAACATATAATCGTCTACATTGAATCATCGCAATACAGCGATACGACACAACTGCGTGACGCAAAGTAAAGCGAAGCAAGTGGAGCTGCACTTGAATCACTGTCGTGATTGCACATTCAACGGAGGTCCGGTCCGCCCAATCTGCCTCATCATCATGGCGCTTCTGATAATTTGGAATGCGCAATTAATCTTCGAAGTACGACCGCGAGCATGACTCCCGATCTCTATTTTCCGTTCGCCTCGTCCCTCCCGTCAAAGCAATACCACGAGAAATTTTTTTAATTTTATAACGTTTACAATCTTATTCGTGAACTCCTAGTTGTCACCCATTTCTATAATTTTAATACTACGAGGTTGATAATGACAGCGATGATGATGACGATGGTGACGATGATAGAATCACCAACATCGCTGTACAAGGTCACATTAATACATCCTCGGCACGGCTATCTGCATTGGCGGTTGCAAAACTAGGAACTCACATATCGGGAATCCATTACCTGACATAATTGTCGTGGCCCAGCACAAGAGCAGCAAGGATCTCAGCATGATGTCAAACGTTCAGAGAATTCGTATCCGTATCGCGACACACACTACCGGAGTACCAGACACAATACGTAACAATGGGTCCGTTTTTTGTTCCTGCACTGTCTGAAATAGTACACACAGTGCAATAAGTTGAAGTGAAACAAATATACATTTATTTCATTTTAACTTATTGCACCGTGTGCACTAGTTCAAACAATGCAGGAACAAAAAACAAACCCTATAAGTCCAAGCGAGCTGATCCCTAATTGTCCCTAATCGAGATTGACGCGGTCTAGGAAAATGTTTAATGTAGGTTAGATGCCGTAGAGATAGGTAGTTCGCGAACGAACAGGTCAAATGAACGAATCTTTTACATAAACTAGATCAACTAAATCACATTCTCAAACCAAGTAGGTCAAATTGAACTACTTTATCACCAACGACAAATGCCAAACTGGCAACTGAAGCCAAAGTATTGTTAGGGTCTGAGCACAAGCACTGCCGTAATATTTTACGACATACTTAAGTTGTAGACGTAAATAACGCACAAGCTTTGGCGTATCGGCGTATGACGTGTTTATGTACATTATTGACATATCTTTCGATAGCGTGCATAAACACGTCATACGCCGATACGTCAAAGCTTGTGCGTTATTTACGTTTACAACTTAAGTTGTCGTAAAATGTTACGGCAGTGCTTGTGCTCAGACCCTTAGCCAGAATTTCTGGAAAACGAACTCTTCTATTGGATATTGGACAACGTATATCGAATGTCGTAGTGTTTTCTTTAATTAATGGCTGTCCCGCCTCCAGATAATGAGTAGGAGGACGATACGGCCAATCGTACGTAGTGTGATGCGGTCCGTTCTGCAATCATAGGTCTATTTTTTGTTCCTGCACTGTCTGAACTAGTGCACACGGTGCAATAAAATGAAACAAACGTATATTTGACCTAGTTTCCACCGAAACCCTCAATTCGTTCCATTACGGTGGTTGCTTTCCATCTACGACACAGCAATCACCTCGTCTTTATTTAACATTAGCGAACGACGAGGATGCAACGATTGCCGTGTCACACCGTGTCACTTCTGTGTCTCTTGTTGGATAATAATCTTATGCGTAGATATTATTTTTTACATTAAAATAATCCAGATGACTTATGAACGTACTTCTTATATCGTACATATATTTAAAATGTAAATATTCTAAAGCGCCAACCGAAAATTAGCAACCATAACCAAGAGTGTCCAACTATGCTTTTCTGCTGTGTCGAATCGTGTCGTGGCGTGTCGTTGTTGGAAAGCACCGCGTTCGACACTGTGTCGATGTGTGTCGTCTAAAAGCCTTGATGGAAAGCAGCCTAAGCTGCTGTGTCGAATCGTGCCGAGGCGTGTCGTTGTTGGAAAGCACCGCGTTCGACACAGTGTCGATGTGTGTCGCCTAAAAGCCTTGATCGAAAGCAGCCGGTATAGGGTGTTTACGACAAATGGTCGGATTTCCAATCCGATCGAACAGTGGTACTCAGTTGGTGCATTTCAAAAAACTCCCTAGCTTAATCGGATTTTGGTGCCTGTCTCAGGAGGTAATCGGATTGAGTTGAACGGATCGTGAGAGAGGAACAATTTTGCGAATTTGCGTATGGACTCGGAGTCGCTCCAAACAAACCCAGCGTACTTGGATGTGATTCATTTAATGCTGGGGTGCGTTCAGAATCGTCGTCCGGATGCACCCAGATGTTGTTTTATCCTTGTTGTTCACGAATGATAAACAAGGATAACACGACACCTGGGTGCACTCAGATGATGATTCTGAACGCAGCCCTGTAAATACCTCGAAACATTTTCTGATTAATCAATTCGTAAAATTCTTTCTTCTGATTGATCAACGAAGCATTTGCAGCATTAAATGGATCACATCCAAGTACGCTGGATTAGGGACCCTCAAGTGAGGGATCAGACAATGGGCGCATTCAGCAGAAAAGAGCGCTACGAGAGCGCTCGCTGTTATTGGTATATTCTTCCAGATTTAAAATTCTGATTGGATGATCTAGAAAAATACACCAATAACAGCGAGCGCTCTCGTAGCGCTCTTTTCTGCTGAATGCGCCCAATCAGACAACAATCGTCATTAGAGGGATATCGGAAGTACGTTTAGTTAATGCGCGGGAGTATTCAAATGTATTGTTATTAAGACTTGTATTAAACAAGCTAGAATAAATGGATGGTAAAGGTATAGAATACCCCGTTCAGTTCAAATTTTAATAAAAATACACTCATTCGACGCGTTTTTGCACGAAATGAACAAATCTGACAATAAAAACTTTTTAGGTGTTCAACCTACACGACCAGAGGTGTATCTATGATAGATTATCCATTTTTCTCTTCTTGTGAGAGATTTCGGGAAATGGCGCATTATATGGCCATTTCTACTTAAATTTTTGCAATTTGGAACTTCACAGTATCGCATTTCGCAATGATTTAAAAAATATATAAACTATATTGTCGAACCCCCCCCCGTACATACATACGTATATATCTACATCTTAAAACAAACAATACTGAGCAACTAAATCAGCAATTACTTAAGTATGCTTTCCTTTTAGATGACACATTCGACACAAACGTCGTTCTATCCTTCTTAACATTCAACGAATGATAAAGATAGAATGATGTTTGTGTCGAGTGTGTCCTCTAAAAGAAAAGCATACTAACCTAACCAACGGAAGTATCCCACTAATGGCGGCAGCCAATCCGCATCTTTCACGCTGTTGTCTGATCCCTTACTTGAGGGTCCCTACGCTGGATTCGTTCGGAGCGACTCCGAACAGCTCCCGAGAGACAAAACGAACAATAGAAATGTTAAAGTTTCATTGTATGATCAAATATCACGCTTATTATCCATTTTTGAACGGCTTATTTTTTTAATCTTTTAACGAATAATGGAAAGGTTGGCTATATTTAATGAGCAGAGTCAAATATGTATTTCCATCGAGTTAAATTTGGTTCTACGCCGCATTAGGTGCGAATTAATGCTTCGGTGGAAACTAGACCTTTGTTTCACTTGAGAGGTCTGTTCTTTATTTGCCGAACTTTTGCACTAGTTCATCTTTCTTCCTTTTCTCTCCAGCCCCTGTATTCTGTAACTCGTTAAGGCAGTTAACGACATCGTTGCGCAGATATCTTATGGTATAAAAAGCTGCGCAACGATGTCGTTAACTGCTTAACGAGTTACAGAATAGGGCCTCAGCCCCTGTATTCTGTAACTCGTTAAGGCAGTTAACGACATCGTTGCGCAGATATCTTATGGTATAAAAAGCTGCGCAACGATGTCGTTAACTGCTTAACGAGTTAAAGAATAGGGCCTCAGTAGGCCTATTCTGTAACTTTTTAACGACAACTATATCTACAACGCCATGTTTTAGCAAACTAGAAAGATTGGCCAGACTCCTTATTATAGGGACTCTAGTCTGGCCAATCTTTCTAGTTTGCTAAAACATGGCGTCGTAGATATAGGTGTAGTCAACTGATGTGATACTATAAATATATCGTAAACAGTATATAATCATTATGAATAAATAAAATAACTAATTTTTTAATACATATTGATAAAAGATCACAGCCTGTGTAAAAAGTAAGTGAGATATACTAGTATATATATATATATAATAGAAAACAAATTATAGGATGCGTTCCGAGTCGCGCATGAAGCGCGTGGACTGCAATACTGATGCACAACACTTTGAAATTGTTCCGTTTTTTCAATGCGCGCATAACACGCATGAAGCGCTTATGAATTCGGACCGGTTTCCTGTGCGAGCTATGCGAGTTCAAGATGGACGCTATACAAGACGTCAATAAACAATTTCTAATAATTGTAATTTCTTCTTTAATACTTTTAAAGAAAAATGATGAAAGTTCCGATGACAGTTCCGACTCGAGCGATAGTGAAAATGAAGTCGAAGGCATATCTCTAAGTGATACGCAGAAAATATTTTTTCTATTAATAGTAGATAAATCACGTGGAAAACAAATTGGAGTTGAAAAAATTATTGATTACGTCGATCGCGTAATTCCTAATTAATATAACGTCTAATCTATACATTAAATAAATCAAGGTAAAATAATATGCCATTAATTTTGATGAAAGTATTCAACATAAATTAAAAGGGCGAAGTAAAAGTCAGAAGTAAATTACATTTAAAATAATTTAAAAATGTTAACATATTTACAATAGAAATATTACAAAAAATTGCTTAAAATTAAAAACATTATGCCCGTTACTTAAAATTAAAAACATGCTGCGCGTAACAATTGTTAAGCAATTTTTGTAATATTTCTATTGTAAATATGTTAACATTTTAATATTATTTTAAATGTAATTTACTTCTGACTCTTACTTCGCCCTTTTAATTTTTGTTGAATAATGCCATTAATTTTATCTTGGCTTACTTTCGCCATATCCTCTTCATTTAAAAATAAAATTAATACTTTATTTTTATCCTCTAATAAGACCGGGAAATCATGCAATTGCTGTAATCGCTGTTCCATCGCAAATCGCAAATATTCGTCCGTTCATTGTTGTATTGTCCGGTACTCGTTGCTCGTTCCGAATTACAAATCATGCGCATAGACCGCATGAACGCATCAGACGCATCAACTGCCTCAGGTCGAAAGAGAAGCAGTCAATGCGCTGAGTGGAGTGCTAAGAATTCAGTACGGTTAGTACAATCTGGGGAATTCAAGTACTCTCGAAGCGCTTTCGAAGCGCGCAATAGTTAACTCGGAACGACTTTCTATGCAGTCTACGCGCTTCATGCGCGACTCGGAACGCACCCATACATGCATGCTGACATGAGGCATCTTATTGGTTCCGCATATTTTAGCAACACCAATAGAATTAGTAATGACTTGGCCAGACTCCTTATTATAGGGACTCTAGGTGTCGTTAAGTAGCGATAACCAATGGCAACGATTGTTCTAGAAGAAAAGTGCAATTCTTGTTGGCTATCGCGACTTAACGACACCGACAACTGTCGGTAAGCGTGTACAGAATAGGCCTGTAGGCTCCTTTATGGAATGATATGTGATACTCGACCATATTTCAGACATTTCAGTTGGCAGTACTTATAACCATTATATATATATATATATATATATTATGGGTATGTACAGCTTGTTTTCTTACATCATGCGGGTATGACAGATTTCCTAACCTGAATAATCGTCAACTTTAACGCTTAATATCTCGGTTCATAGGACAGAGCGACTTTTTTCTACCAGATTCTTTCGTTTCGTGCAAAAACGCGTCGAATGAACCTAATTTTATTAAAATCGGTGAGGTCGGAGCTTATCTTCATAATTACCATATTTTTTATAACGTAACAAGTCATTTGTCTTCATTCAGAGATATTGTAATTAACCCTATATCCTATTACATAAATTCTCTTATCGAAATACATTCCTTTCTAAATAAATGATTATTGTTTATTACCATTCTGTAATAATGTTACAAAAAATACACAGTTTACTACGAATCACGGTGAGTACTTTATAAATATAAAAGTGTATCCAATGCAAAAAAGGTTCTTTTGAAATAATCTCTTTGTGAAGATTAACAACTTAAATTAGCTTTCTTTCTTTAACAGGCTTATGGACACAAAGTAGGTAATAGATATTTAAACTTTGTTCCAATTGTAGTAGAACAAAGTGGACGTGGTGAACGTGCATATGATATTTATTCGCGTCTTCTGAAAGAAAGGATAATTTGTCTTATGGGCCCAGTAAGCCCAATAATGCATAATTTTTATTATTATATTTACATATTAATTTATAATTTTATGAAAATTAATTCAATTATCTTTATAGGTCACAGATGTTGTAGCTTCTGCTGTAATTGCTCAACTTCTTTTTCTTCAATCAGAAAGCAGTAAAAATCCGATTCACTTATATATTAATTCACCTGGTGGAAGCGTAACAGCAGGACTCGGAATATATGACACTATGCAATATGTTCTTCCACCTATTTCTACATGGTGTGTGGGTCAAGCATGTTCTATGGCGAGTTTACTTTTAGCAGCTGGAACCAAAGGCATGCGTCATTCTTTACCAAATGCTAGAATCATGATACATCAACCATCAGGAGGTGTACAAGGACAAGCTACAGATATTCAGATACAAGCTACAGAAATACTTAAATTGAAACAACAGATCAATGAATTATATGTAAAACATACCGGACAGAATTTAGAAGAAATAGGTATGCCTGCCGTATCATATTTCTAGGCTTTACCATGTAAAATTTCATAAAAATCATGTTGTAGCAAAGAGTATGGAGAGAGATAATTTTATGAGTCCAACACAAGCTAAAGAGTTTGGAATTATAGATAAAATATTGGCCCATCCTATGCAAGAAGAAACTGCAGAAAAAGTAATGGAGAAAACAGATAATGTTTCGACAAAACCTTAATACTACTGAATAGGATGGGTACACAGGTTTCACTTTATTATGTTGTAATAAATGCATTCAAAAGATGTATCATTATGTAATAATATAATAAATTATTTATAAAATAATTATAAACTGTATCCTATTCAACTGAAAATGATATATTTATTTTCAAATTAGCATATATAAAACATACTAATTTATAACAGTAATATGAATGAGTATTAAAATTATATATTTCTTCATCCGAGTACATTTTTAAATAAGCGTGATATATTGATATAAAAGTAAGTGTCCAACTTGCAAAACATTAGATAAAAAAACCTTTCAACCAATGAATATCATGGTGTGTACTATTAGTTTGTTTCTGTTTATCTCGTAATGCAAGTTGTTTAAAATTTATATTTCTAGTGTTCTTATAAATTATAAAAATGTATTATATTGTTTATACAGGGTGTCCAGAAAATCGAGGTCAATACTTTGAGAGCCAAAAAGGAGGGGAAAAAAGCTATATAAACATAGGTCCAGAAATAAGTCGTTCGCGAGTTATAACCATTTTTATGTTAAAAAATTGAAATTTATTCTCAATTTGTTATTAATTCAATGTAATTTGAATATTAAAATTATTTATATAATTAAAAATTAAAAGACTCGATATATAAAATATATTAAGGAGAGAAAAAAAGGCTAATAAGAGTCACATCTCAGATACAAAAAAGTCACATATATTAATGTCTTAAAAAATAACACATATATTAATAAAAACGCAACAAACGCTAGAACATTTTCAGATTAAAAGTAACAAACGAAGAATCATATAAAAAAAATATTACATGTTTCGGCCTTGTATTTTGGTCCTCAGATACAAACAATTATGACCCAGAAATTCTATGAGTATGACATGACGATTTTGTTAAAAAATAAAGTCAAGAAAAAAAATTAAAATATCAAAAAAGTAAGATGGGAAGATGATCAGAGAGACTACATTACAGTTATGTTTGTCAGAATGATGTGTTACTGAACTATTACATATTTGACGTATATAATTATTTTATGACATCAAAAAAGTTTTATTTTTTCTGACTCCATATTATTGACGATTTTAATCTTTGACATGGATCTCTTTATTTTGAAAACGTAGAGAATAACAAGAAATCTTCACATTCGGTCATCTAATCGCTTGACAAGTGATTTAGTCTCTCTGATCATTTTCTCATCTTACTTTTTTGATATTTTAATTTTTTTCCTTGACTTCTTTTATTTTTTAACAAAACCGTCATTGTCATATTCATAGAATTTCTGCGTCATAATTGTTTGTATCTGAGGAGGACCAAAATACAAGACCGAAACATGTAATATTTTTTTTTATATGATTCTTCGTTTGTTACTTTTAATCTGAAAATATTCTAACGTTTTTTGCGTTTTTATTAATATATGTTTTTATTTTTAAAGACATAAATATATGTGATTTTATTGTATTTGAGATGTGACTCTCATTAGCCATTTTTTCTCCTTAAAAATTATTTATATATTTATAACAAATTATTCGCTCGTCTTTAGCCATTATTTATATGTAATTTAAAATTAAAATTTATTTTTCATAAATACAGTACCACAATCAAATATATAGAACATTTATCAAAAAATTTAATGTATCCATCACATACAATAAGTTCAAGGTCTTTCTGTTGCAGATTATAGTTTGCATAATAAGGGCCTGCATTCGTGCTGAAGGTGGTCATTTTGTACATTTTATTTAATTTCTATTTAACCTGTTTATGTTTATCTAAAAATAATGCAGTAATCATATTTATAAATATCGAAAAAGTAAAAAAAAAATTAAACTTGTAGTTATCTATGTTGAAATGTGAAATAAATTATGATTGCAATTATGAAAAATATATACAAATTTCAATTTTTTAACATAAAAGTAGTTATAATTCGGAAACAACTTGTTTCCAGACCTATATTTATATAACTGTTTTTCTCCTTTGACTCCAGAAATATTGATCTCAATTTTCCGGACACCCTGTATATACGTATATCTATTCTATTTGATTGTTATTTTTAAATTTTATCTTAAAAATGCTGTTAAGTCATAGTTTGTTGTTAGCATGAATATATCACACTTGCGTGCACGTACATACACATAATCTATATCCTTTTTCAATCCCAAATATATTGCAAAATTATATCTGTCGATCTTATTGAATTGTACTCTTGATGATTAAGCAGAAATCTTACAAAATATAGATAATGGAAGACAAAGCCTTGCATCCCGAAATATATACACTACAAGTAAAATGTGATATGTAAAAATGCGAGTTCTATGGGTATGTTCCGAAATTAGCTCGAAGTACCGGCGCTGTTATTATTGAAATGACTAACTTTTATCGTTCCGAAATTTAAGTTTTTACTGTCTTTTATTGAATTTCGGAACGAAAAAGCAATGTACACATTATAACCTGGTGTAATGAGATATATATATATATATATATATCATCACCTGTACTGGATTGCATGTACTCATGCAATCCAGTACAGTTTCGAAAGATTGCTCGATCGGGGCGACCGTGTGCGCATCGGTTCGGAATTCGACGAGAAAAAAAAATTCATTATTTGTCAATACTAATAAGAGTTTGATAATTCTTTGAAAATGTATTATTTAATAATTATTCTTGAAGAGAGAGTTCTTAAAACAATGTCTTATTATTTTTGTCCTAACTGATGCCAATATATGTATATTTGACGTCTTCTCAAATTCTTCTGGAGATAGAAGCACCGTGTATCAATGGTTATCGATAGTACCTACGATCTCATACGGTGTTAACGAATACGAATCCATAATTTTTCTCTTCTTATTTAACAACTTCCAGTAAGGAAGTTTTACACTTATATTGATTTTGCACTCTGTACTGCTTTTACTGCTTTTATCTCACCCCTTGGGATGGAGTAAAATCAGCTGGAAATCAGCAATACTTTAGGGTCAATTTATGCAGAATGGATAGTAATTTTCAGTAACTGACAGTACGAGAAATTCTTTTGGAACGATAAAGCAATGGTGTTAGTACTGCCAGTTAATTTCGGAACGTATCCTATATTGTGCATACAGTATATCTTTATGATTCTTAATGATGACATATACATACATATATGTGTGTGTATGTGTGTGCGTACACACACACACACATTCACACACTCACACACACTCTTAGTATATATAATAATCTATGTAATCAAAGTATCCCGATTAAGATCTATTATCACCAGAAATGCTTTATAAGAAAAAAGCTCTATGAAGAAATAGGTATACTTTATAAAAAGAACGAATGTTTCGTTGCCACAAAGTTAGGCCTAAAAAAACAAAATGGTCTTTACAAAACGATCTTAAAAAAAAAAATTTTTTTTTCAAAGCTTGTTTCTTGCGAAAGACCAGTCTTGTACATCATTTATTTTAATGGTGTTTACATTAGAATTCACTGTGGACAAACCTGCGCATGTGCGAGCATTAGTATATCTTTCTTTTCTTTAGGAAATCTAAGTTCTCGTCCTGCTAATCGCGCAGTTTCAAGTTCACGCTCGGCTAAGGCCAATTCCATTGCTACGATCCCACCACCACTTTCGTGTTCTCTAGCAACCCAATCTAACGCCATTTGGCTACGCATATCGTCGTCTAATGCCCGATGACTGTAATGTGCGACTACTTCCTGTCTACTGCACTGTCTCTCTCTCATGGCTTTTAAAGAGCCATTCCAATGAAGCAATTGAAAGACTGTCATTAACTCTTGAAATTCCAACATTGTTCTTCCACGATTACATTCCAACATAAAACGGAACGCACCTATACCTGTATTTGGATCTTCTTTCTCATCACTGCTTTCCTGAAAACATATTCACTTAAGCATCTTTTTCTAATTTAACATAATAAATAACTTTTCATATTTTATTTACAATACAAAAATATATAAATATAGAGCATATACGAGTCAACAAATATTAAAAAGGTAATACAGTAGCGTTCATAAGTATTTTGACATTAATATTTTTAGCATATATTGTATATTATTAACATATACATTATATAGCATATATATTATATATATTAATAGCAATATTGTTTTATTTTTGCTATATATCCAAAGAATTTTCTTGCAGATAAAAATAAATTCTTATAATTACATAAAACAAAAATATTGCAATTTATTGCTTACGCACGCACACAACCCAGTCTTTTACGACAAAATTAAATTTAAAGTGATCATAAGTATATTTTGATAATATATAAATATTCAATTTTAATATAAAAATTTGTGATAAGCATTGCATTATATTTCGGATTATATTAATGTTCTATCTTTCAATATTTAGTGGCATATCCATTTGCTTTGATTACTGCTGCACAAGCTGGCATTAAGTCAACTAGCTTCATTATGCATGTAAGAGAGATTTTTGTCCATTCTTTTAAAATATCTGGAAAAAGCTTGTTTGTTTGAATATTCGTATCCCTTAATATTTCTTTTAAGCTCTTCCTACAAATGCTCTATAGGATTTAAATCTTTTTTGATACTTTCTCTCTCTCTCTCTCTCTCTCTCTCTCTCTCTCTCTCTCTCTCTCTCTCTCTCTCCCCCCCCTTGGCTGGGCCAATCCAAAACTTTTACTTTTTTTCTTTGAAAGAAAGCTAGTTACATGTTTAGAAACGTGCTTAGGATCGTTATCTTGCTGAAACAACTATTCTCGACCCATTTTGTTTTTAGCATATTGAAGCATATATTGCTTAAGAATGTCAGTGTATACAAAACGATCCATAATGTCTTCTATGTGCACTAGTGGACTGACCCCATCAGGGCAGAAACAACCCATACCATGACGTTTCCTCCGCCGTGTTTCACAGTTGGAACTTGAAATCTAACACAATTTCTCTTTTTGGGAGGTCATCGAATATATCAAATTCCATCAGAGGATACTAAATTAAATTTACTCTTATCGCTTGATAGTACCTTTGCCCATTCTTCTAGTCCAATCCTTACACTTTCTTGTAAAATCAAATTGAGCCATTCTATTCTTCTATAGAAATGAGTGGCTTTTTGCTAGGTCTATGACCTAATAAATTACGCATTTGTAAATATCTTTTTACAGTGGTTACATTGATATCTATATTATAATTATGCTGAAGATCGGTTTTTATATCTACTGCTGTGATGTGTGGATCAGCCATACATTTCCTTCTAATGATTCTTTCTACTCGTGAGTCAACTTTTTTTGGCGCACCAGACCAAGGTTTATTTACTACTATTCCCCTTCTGTTTTGCAGAAGATTCCACACACAGACAATTTGCCTCCAGAGACCAAAATTTTGTGCAATCTGAGACTGACTTTGACCATTTTTACGAGCTGTGATAACAGCTTTTCTAAGATCTACGGAATAGATCGCTTTTGCTTGGGCATTATCGCATCTAAAGTAAACAAATAAAAAGGCCCATCAAAACCAATAAAATCAGAAAAGATTTTATTTTATACTTTATTATGTACAAAAATATCTTCGTCAAAATACTTACGGTCTCAGAATTTGTAGAAAACTGTTCACAAAACACAGATCAACCTTCGTACAAAATAAACTTAAATAATGACAGAGATAGTAGAGTACTAAGCAGCGCAATAAACAAATTTGTACCGCTCAATCCTTAGCGCGATCTATGAGCAAAACATTGTTTGTCAAAATACTTATGGACGCTACTGTATGTCTATATTTTAAAATTAATAATAATGCAATTAAATAATAATGAAACCTTATTGACATTATTATAGGCCTACTACATGTTTCAGCTTTATATTAAGCACTCTTCAGATATAAAAGTATTACGCAGTAAATTATAACTTTATAGACGATTTTTTAAGCACAGATGAATGTTTAATCAGAGACACGGAATTGCTCATCAAGCAATTGGTTAACTGAAATAAGAAAGGACCCCGCACCAATCTTATGGAAATTGGTTCCCGGTCAAATTCCGTAAAACTCCAGAATATTGTTCTTCTATATGTTCTGATCAAAAGCTTCGATGGGTACGAGGTCTGAAAATTGCTAGTTTCCGAGGTACAGAGTATTAAAGTTTCATTATGTGGCTATATATCCTGTATAAGTAGAGAAGGTTTCTTAAAACCGGACTGCGGCGAGCCGCGGGTTTTCGGACGACGAGGGTCTCAGGCATCGCCGAAGGTGATATTATATAGTATTATATATATTATATATAATATAATGTATATATGTAATATATAATATTATACAATATTATATTATATAGCGTTTCCGCCCGTGATACGTACAGTACTTTTTTTGTCACACATATATCGCGGTCGTAAGCGGTCGTAAGGTTGTCGTAAGCAGTCGTAAGGTGGTCGTAAGCGGTCGTAAGGTTGTCGTAAGCAGTCGTAAGGTGGTCGTAAGCGGTCGTAAGGTTGTCGTAAGTAGGTCGTAAGCGGTCGTAAGGTTGTCGTAAGCAGTCGTAAGTTGGTCGTAAGCGGTCGTAAGCAGGTCGTAAGGTGGTCATAAGGTGATCGTAAGCCGGTGGGGCCTTACTACACATATATAGATAACAATCCCAAAACGGGCTGTCTAACCAGCTGCTACTCCCCAGAACAAAATGTCCCTCAACTATCCTAAAAAGCACTGCTAAAGAAACAATCAATGCGCCCGCTGTGAAAATTATTTAACGCGCCTACTGTAAAACATTGCCTACTATCCCGAGAAGGACTACCAAAGAAACAATCAATGCCTTCGATGTTTTAAAGATGTGCCAGAATATATGCGTGTATCTATATATGTATATATATGTGTAGTAAGGCCCCACCGGCTTACGATCACCTTATGACCACATTACGACCTGCTTATGACCGCTTACAACCAACTTACGACTGCTTACGACAACCTTACGACCGCTTACGACCGCGATATATGTGTGACAAAAAAAGTACTGTACGTATCACGGGCGGAAACGCTATATAATATAATATATAATATTATATATTACATATATATATTATATTATATATAATATATATAATACTATATAATATCACCTTCGGCGATGCCTGAGACCCTCGTCGTCCGAAAACCCGCGGCTCGCCGCAGTCCGGTTTTAAGAAACCTTCTCTACTTATACAGGATATATAGCCACATAATGAAACTTTAATACTCTGTACCTCGGAAACTAGCAATTTTCAGACCTCGTACCCATCGAAGCTTTTGATCAGAACATATAGAAGAACAATATTCTGGAGTTTTACGGAATTTGACCGGGAACCAATTTCCATAAGATTGGTGCGGGGTCCTTTCTCGTTGTTCCCGAAGTCCAATAATTGAAAAAAATCATGTCAATGATGAAATGTTCATCAATAATTAGATATTTAAATTGTGATTTAAAGTCAAAGTAAAAGATTAATATCACAGTAAGTGTGCATAACATCAAATATATAAAATTATGGTAAATTGACAAGTATACATATAATATTGAAATAAGTAAAAGGTATAAAATTATCATAATCACTGCTGATGATTAAAAACATCTAACTATCACACAACAAATAAAACTGATAATTTTATTTACTTGTGCTTGGCTACCAACTCCGTTGGATGTTGTTAAAGGTTTGGCAAAACTAGCCCTTGCCTCTGCGACAGCTTTTTCAATAAAATCATCAGTAATCTTTCGCGATGGATGTTCATTAAATACAGAATTCATCAGTGCGATTTTTGCAGCTGATCTACGTGCTTCTGCCTTTGTAGGACAATTTTGAAAACTTCCGAAACACGATCCTCCAGGAAGTGTCACATAACAAACGTAAGGTGGATTGGCACCAGGAACAGATTCATAAATAACTAAGGCTCCATTTCTCAATTCTGTTCCTCTAGATTGTTTCATCTGCCAAAATTCTTGCAATGCTTCTACAACATTTACTGTACACATATAAGAAATATTATATATATATACACTAGACTGGTCTTTAAAAAAACTTTTTTTTTGTTCGCCCCCTAAATTGGTTCCATTTGATGAAAAAATAAGCTGTGCTAAACCGGAGGTCGGTAGATCCGTGGGAAGGGATGCCTCTAGACCTATCAAATTCGATAGTTTTATTTGTTAAAAAAAACTTTTTTTAAATTTTATTCGCTTGATATTATAACAGAAGCTGTGAATCTTCATACCGAATATGGAATCTTTTTGGAGGTCTTTTTCAAGCAAATCCTTTCCCATGGATCTACCGTCCTCCGGTTTAGCACAGCTTATTTTTTCATCAAATGGAACCAATTTAGGGGGCGAACAAAAAAAATTTTTTTAAAGACTAGTCTAACCACACACACACACACACACACACACACACGCACACGCACACACACACACACACACACACACACACGCACACGTACACACACACACACACACACACGCACGCACGTACGCACGCACGCGCATACACACACACACGCACGCACACACGCACGTACGTACATATGAACATACACACGCATGTACGCACGCACACACACATACACACGCACACACACACACATACGCACGCATACACACATACGCACGCACACACGCACACGTACACACACAAAATTATAGAAAATTATAAATGGTTGAATAAAATTAAGATAACAATAAGAAAGAGGTGTTTACAATATACCTCTGCCATAACCTTGACTATGTTTTGCAAAGCTATTAACAACTGCATCTACAGCTTCTCTTAAAACTTGCTTGGCACGGGCATCCACCAGTCCACCTGTGACTCCCATATTTTCAGTAACACGTGATTTTGTCTTAACTGGCATCATGCCCTGCATTACTCAAAAACTTGCATTTATTTACTCTGTAAAAATATAGCATCTCTTTAGTGTTATAATCTTCGAATCATACAATAGTAAACATAACTGTCTTTAGAATTTTTATTATTTCATACAGAATATTATTCAATGTTGCATGCACAAGAGTGAAAAAATTATTTCAAGATTTATAATAAATGGAGGGTGTATATGTAAATAAAGCTGCATTCGAATTTGCGATTAACGAAAACAAGATTTTTTTTTCTTTTACGAATTTACTGACATCGTTCACCGTTGACACTCACACTTACAATTGGGATTAGGTTAGCGTTCGCGTCGTCGATCACGACGACCAATACGTCTTGGTCATTCCGATTTATCTACTCACCGAAGAATCGGCAAGACAATGCTGTGCGCGCGCACACGGCACAGCCGAATACCGTGAACACCGTCTTCCTGATGACCGTCGACGTTCGGCACGACGAGTGTCAGATGCTGTGCGACAACGAGATCGAAGAGACAACGGTGGCATCGGGCGTGGGAAAGAATTCAGGAGGTCTGGTCGCACAGAGTCCCGGAAATGCCCAGGAATTCGCGTAAATTATTCTCCGACCGATCAGGACACTGCACCATGCACCAAAGACCGAACTACACCGAACCGAACGTCGCAGAATCAAATTGCAAGACACATATAATGCGTTTAATGGCCCCAGAATCCCCAGACCGCTGACGATTTTCAGAAAACCAGGGCCACAGTATATCCAGTAGGGCAACTCTGTCAGTACCATGGTGGAAATATACAAGGTGAGTCGTTCCCGTGGATGCGCAGTAGCCTAAAAGTAGTGGGGAGCAGATGCAGCCAATCATAAATGCCCCATTTGGCATAAATCCAATATGGCTGTGTTTATTGTGCACAATGGATCATTAAAGGTTGATTTATACTGGCCGTAAACTGTTAACTTATGCCGTAATCTGTAAAAATTGACCAATCACAGTCGAATGAGAGGGGAATAATCGATTATAATTGGTCAATTTTTACAGATTACAGCATAAGTTAACAGATTACGGCCAGTATAATCCAACCTTAAGAGTGACCTAGTTTCCACCGAAACCCTCAATTCGGTTCCACTACGGTATAGATCAAACTTGGTGTCCATTGGAAGAAGAATTGAAGTGAATTAATGTTAAAGTTTCATTGGCCTGGGGCTCTATTCTTGAAAAGAAACGTATACGAAAGTCTAGGGAAATACTACAGTATACGTTACGTATACTACAGTATTTTCCTAGTTTTTCGTATACGTTTCTTTTCAGTTGTGGGATTCTCTAAACGTTTTATCGATGATTGTCGCTATCGTTAACTAGCGACAACCAATGGCAGGACAAGCCTAAAAGAAAGCGCGGCTCTTATTGGCTGTCGTTAGTTAACGATAGCGACAATCATCGATAAAACGTTTAGGGAATCCCGCAACAGGAATAGAGCCGCTGGGCAGCGATCATGTAACTTTTCCCCTAGAGCGGAAAGGCGAAAAGTGAAAGATTTTCACTTGAACTTATGATCATTGAACTCGGCGAAACGTTGAAACGTGAAACTTTTCACGTGAATTTTTCCGCCATCAAATTTGCTGGCGGAAAGGTGAAAGTTTAGTGACTCGAAGTAACTAGAACATTGAGATGCAAGAAACGTTTCTAGTTTCTAAAGTTATGATCCCAAGGAGAACAAAACAATCAAAATAATGTCAATATGACGTCAAATTGACATTATTTTGATTGTCTTATTGATATTTCTAAGATTATGTAGATTTTTATAAGTATAAATGATAAACATTTATATTTCACTATTATCACGTTACTCATAATTATACATCGATATTATATTTATTAATAGGGTAATTATACAGACAGAGAGAAACCTGAGAGAGGCCATGGCGGCCTTTTTCGCGTGACAGGCGAAGCCGCCGTACACCCACGGTAATTAATTCTGTCCCTCGGAAAATTTCATAAAATAAAAAATGACCACCTTTCTATATTAATTGTCACAATCCATGCACGATTAACGTTACGACTGAACCTTATCGTGCATGAATAGTGACAATTAATATAGAAAGGAGGTCACTTTTCATTTTGTGAAAATTTCCGAGGGACAGAATTAATTACCGTGGGTGTACGTTAACGGCACCAACATCATTTTTATAAAATGATGTGAACTACGTAACACATTTTTGACACTGTCGATACACCACGACTTTTTGGTTCGAATCTTCCCTATGTCCATGATTTTTTGGTTCGAATCTTCCCTATGTCCATGTTTATCGAACCGTTAGACAGACAAAGACAGACTATCAATCCGTCGGTGCTTGTTCCACTACAAAGAAGAAAGATTCGCGGCGGGCCGGCGCGTCGACGGTAGACACGAGCCAAGCCAGCAGAGATCTTTCCGCGATTCTTTCTCTCTCTCCCTCCCTCTCTCTCTCTCTCTCTCTCTCGCCCAGTTTTTCACATATTGCATTATTCGTCAATGATTCGGGAAGAGAAAGACTGACGATTTATGCACAGAATTTGTTGCTCAATGAATTTGTAGCCAAATTTTTCTACACATCATATACTATCAATATTCGAATTTGTTGCTAACTATGACATGAAAAACAATTAGTTTATCCCAGTCGTTCCCGCACGCCGTGCATTATAAGATCTTAAATCTTGATAAAAGAATTGGTTGCATGTTTTCGCTATAAAAATATTCCTCATAATATACACCATCGAAATATGACAACATACATGTATAAATTTGTTGCTCACTCTGAAGCGTGAAAAATGATTTGTTTATACGGATCGGCGCCCGTGCAGAGAACTTTATTCTCTTAAACATTGCTCAGAGAAGTTGTCGTTCGTATGTATTTGGTATCGAAATGTTCCTCGTAACATGCACTATCGAAATACGACAATATCTGAATTTGTTGCTCATACTGAAGTGTGAAAAATGATTCGTTTATGCGGTTCGGCGCCCGTGCTGAAAACTTTATTCTCTTTAAACATTGCTCAGAGAAATTGTCGTTCGTATGTATTTGGTATCGAAATGTTCCTCGTAACATGCACTATCGAAATATGATAACATCTGAATTTGTTGCTCACACTGAAGTGTGAAAAATGATTCGTTTATGCGGATCGACGCCCGTGCCGAGTACTTTATTCTCTTTCGCCTGTCACGCGAAAAAGGCCGCCATGGCCTCTCTCAGGTTTCTCTCTGATACAGAATACCCCCTCCATCTTCGATTTCTGCCCTGGTTTACATCGTGCACTTGATACGCGTATCAGGATCAGGTACTATATTCGTATCAAATTCATACTATAAACATTTAGTACGCACGATATGCTGTCGGATTATTTTGGTACGAGCGTATCAAGCAGGAGTATCGTACTAAACTGATACGCGTATCAAATGATACAAATGGCGATGTAAACGCATGAAACACATTTAATACACGTACCAATTCTTTCGCGATGTGAACCGGGCCATTGTATGACCAAATATCACGCTTATTATCCATTTTTGAACGGCTTATACTCTTAAGGAGCCTACAGACCTCGGAAGCTTTCGGACTCTGAGTGCCAATGAAATATGGGCTGCCGCGTATTTATGACATTAGTTAAAGCGGTAAAGTTCGGTAAAGTAAGCAAGAGTTTATTATTAAAAATAATGGCTGTTTGTGCAATAAAAGTCTGCCATAATTATTATCGAAAAACGGTAAAAATGAAAGGAGAGGAAATAAAATATTTCAGGTTTCCTAAAGACCCTGAAATTGCTGCAAAGTGGATCGAAGTGTGCGAGGAAAATGTAAATTTAACGCATGGTAAGGTTGAAATATTAGTTTACATATTAACGCATAAACAAATTGATAGTGTAAATGTAAATAGCTAATCTGGTTAGGTTAACTTTTTACAATCAAACAAAAATATCACGAAACTCCTGGTAAAAATTTGTCAGAATTTTTACATGAATTAAAACGCTTTCAGAAGTATTGAGAAAGAATACACTTCTTCTTAGAATTTTTTATTATATGTGAATTCGTATAAACATTCGTATAAACAAATCTTCATTATATGTATATACATATATTTTTTTTAAAAAGAGCACAATGAAAGTTTTTTGCTAATTGCGTATTTCTACAGTAAATAATGTGAATTGCTTTTCAAGAAAAGTATTAATTGTTACTAAAAGTGTAAAATCACCTTCCTTTATATAAATTTTTTCACAATTTATATAATGGAAGATGATTTCGTTTTTATTTTTTAAAATTATTCGTAATACGTATTAGAATAAATTATTTGAATTTAGCGGCGAGAAATCACGTTTCTAAAGTTAATCTTATTAGAAAATACTGTAATTCAATACTGTATGTAGAATACTAAGCAAATGCATTTTGAATTTGCCGCTTAATGTGACGTATACTGAGTGACTTTTCTGATTGGTTGTCTGGAACTATCATGCGCGTGAGCATACCCTTATCTTTATACCATGCATAAAATTAGGAGATTTGCGCTACTGTATATACAGTGGCCCAGGTATGACTGGCCATGTTTACCTCGTTCAAGGAGACTAGGGCCAATTAAATTTCGAAAAAGCTCGTAGCTTGAGTTGATTCAAGTTAATTATAGAATTCGCGATTAATATCCGAAAATTTTTTAAGTAGGTATTGCAAAGATATATGAAACGCGTGCGGTCAAATATGCTCTGTTTGATTATATAATGCCATGTAATGCCATTGAGCAACGATATTTCGACGAGGGTGAGTCATGCGATTTTAAATATGCGACACTTTTGGTGTTATTATAACGTTTTTAAAATGATAAACGTAACTTTTCGACAAAATTTTATCTTTGTTGTTTAATATAAAGGTAAATGTTAAGAAGATCCAGTCTATTTTAAATTTTGATAAAAATATACTCAGTCGTTGCGTTTTTGCACGAAATGAAGGAATCTGGCAGAAAAAAGTGTCACTGCCCCGCGAATCGAGATATTAAGCGTTTGACGATTATTTAGGTTAGGAAATATGTCAGCTGCGAAATACTGTACTGCGAGTATACACTGGGCCCCGTTCAAAAATTACGCCTAGGTAATTCTAGACTATAGTTTACGTTACGTATGTTATAGAGTAAAAGTACACCCAAAAGTTATCTGAGCATAATTTCTGAACGCAGCCTAGCGCTCATATCATCTGGATAACGATTTTCTAACCTGAATAATTGTTAACTTTAATTTATATCTCGGTTCGCGGGACAAAGCGACATTTTTTTTCTATCAGATTCCTTCATTTCGTGCAAAAACGCATCGATTGAGTGTACTTTTATCAAAATTTGAGGTGGACGGGGTCTTTTCTAACATTTACCGTGTATGTGTGTTATTTATTGATCACATTTTGCAGACAAGAAAAGTATTATTTGATACAAAAAGCTGTAAATCGACTACTCGAAGTAGCACAGTTTCCCAAGAGAATCAATTTTTGACTATAGCAGCTGCTCTACCAATTTTGCCTGGTGCACTAGTACCTTCGAAGCTGTCAAAGCGTTGTTATAATTCATTCAAGTAATTATTTTCGAAGATCAAATACCAAAATTGGGTTAATTTTATTCCAGTTATCAATCATTGCTTTTGTATATTGATAGTTGTACTGGAGCTCAATTTGAAATTGAAGATGCAGAAGCTGAAGGATGCAACGTGGTTATGTTACAATGGACAGGAGAAACGAGAACGATTGTGGCATCAAGAACTCCTACCGAACAAGAAAAGAACCCTGATAGAATATGTCTTGATAGACGAGGTTTGACAATGTTTCCTAATGTTATCGGAGAGTCCAAATTACGATTAATGTCTCTTCAGCATAATCTGCTAACCAAGATCGAGAGCTCCAACTTTTCTCAATTGACGAAACTTGTATTTCTTGATTTGTACGATAATCAAATAGAAAAAGTATGCGATTTTGATTTTTTAGAGAATTTAAGAGTACTTTTATTAGGGAAAAATAGGATAAGAAAAATTGAAGGTTTAAAACAACTTTTGAAATTGGAAGTTTTGGATTTGCATGGCAATCAAATCCAAGAAATTATGGGCTTAGAGAATTTATCCTCGTTAAAAATATTAAACTTGGCAGGGAATAATATCAAAACTATAGGATACAATGATTTTCAAGGTTTAATTTTGTTAAAAGAGCTAAATTTACGTCGGAATAAATTAAAAAGATTGCTAGGATTTGATGAAACACCACAATTACAAAAATTATATTTGAGCAACAATGATATTCGTAAGTAAGTAATTTTGGCAACATATAACTCTTATTTACCTTCTAACAAAATCTTTAATCAATCTTTAATTACACGTGCTTACATGTACATTTATATAGATATAAGTTTCATTTTGAGACATCCGCACTTGCATGAATAAGCTTAATGCATTGCAAATTGTGCACGTGCGTGCATGCATTACTTTTAAATCTATAAAAGCTAGGTGTATTCAAATATTCTCTGATAATTTATTTTTTAAATAAATTGTTTAGTAGAATACAGTAATAAACGTGCACATATATGTATGTGTGTGTGCGTGTGTATATATAAGCCAAATTGATTAACGTTTCAGAATTGAAGATATGAGTAGCCTTGCAAAAGCCTTGCAAATTAAAGAAATAACAATAGATGGTAATCCAGTAACTTTAAATACTGATTATATTTCTTTTCTTGTTTCGTACTTGCCAAATCTGCAACTTCTGTCAACAATGCAAATTAGCGAACAAATTCGAAGAACAGCGATGGCTTGGAGATTTTCTAAGGAACAATCCAATTCAACGTTTCTTGATCTTAGTGCACAAGTTAGTATGAGCGTACGTAGAGAGGAAGTGATATCAAATGCTAAGACAAATTGGGAATTTCTCAGAACCAAAGTCTCGCTTGACAATTCTAATAAACTGGCGAGCAATAATATTGGCAATAATATTAATATACTATTACGCACACAAAGTTCCAATAAATTTAATGCTATAAATCCAAAAAGTTTAGATAAAGCTAAAAAAAAAGGTTTTGGTAGTCTCACATCGATAAATGAAAATATGGAAGCAAGAAAGATACATATAAAAAAGAGAAGCAGTTCTAGCGAGAATTTGTTTAAGTTAGAAGACACATCTAAATCATATCTTTTAGACTTTAAACTTCCACCTATATTAGGTTCAATAGTCAATAATTTAACAAGCAATAAATTCGAGAATAGATTGTCTAAGAATAACAAAGAAAATGACCGTAAGATGAAAATGCTCAGTGAACACATCGAAAACATATCGGATAGCGAGACGGACAGTTCACAAAATCATGGAAACTTAAAAAGTGGTTTAAAATACCATCTATTTACTTCTAGTATGTATGGTTCATATATAGATTATGATAAATCTATTGTTTGTAATGAATTTACTGTAGTAAAGGACGTGTCTTCAATTACCGCAGAAAATTTTTATATTAACGATAATGAAAACCATGCACATGATAAGGAAGCGATTGCTGCAACTCGAAGGAATTCCTTAAAATATCATGATGTCGTGCAAAACGAAAATACAGACTTAAATAATAGATCCTTCCAAAATACAAAGATATTTCATGCTCAAGATGATCAGAATGATTACCAATCAAAATCGGACATAAGTTCTTCTGGATATTGTTCTTTGAATTCAAAGATTATTAGTGTAGACTGTTGTAGTAAATCATTGTTGAGTGATTCTAGCGTTTCATTGACGATTAGTAAGAACGCTCACAAATCTCACGAGAGTGATAAGGATAAAAGTAGAATTAAGAGTGCTCAAACAAAGAAAATAGTATATTATAAAAGTAATAGAGCTGCAACAGCCAGAGCAAAATTTAGAGCTCTTGCTCCGTCAAGTCCGCCTCTTCAACAAGTACCACCTAAAGAAAGGGAACAGGGTAGATCAAGATATTTTCATTTTCTTTTTTTCCAAACAATATACTTCTACATACGTGTTTGTGTAAAATAAAATGTAAAATGGGATAATTTTCTAGGTGGGGATTATTTAATAGAAATCATTGGTCGCTGCCTGAATATATATGGTCAAGGTGCTTTACGCTTTATAGATAGAACTTGGGATACATCAAAGGCTCAAGATGTCAACGTTGTAAAATTTAATTATGTACAATTTAATGACGTGGCAAAAATTTTGAACAAATTAAAGAATAGATTTCCTCATGCGGAGCATTTTGTATTTAAAGAAACTAACATCAATCTTCTTGGTCAATTAAATGCCTTAGCTGAAATACAAGGATTGACCAGTATAGAGATAGATGCAGGGAATCCTATTGTGTCTAAGGATTGGAAAATGTATGCTATCTTTCGATTAGCTCATTGGGGACTTGCAGTTATCAATGGCAAGGAGGTATAATATGTCACAGACATAAATCATAACAAATCATTTAATGACTTTAATGGAACATGTAAAATACATGCGCGCGTATCAAAAAGATAAATTAAACGGATGCCCGTTTAACTTTCTGATGGATTCTTTTTTGGGGAGAATTGTGTGGGGGTAAATACAGATCAATTGTTTGTCTTATACTGAATTAAAAATTCAATATTTTTCTAGATTACAGCTGAAGATATGGAACTTGCAAATCAGGAATATACCGGTCTTATAGATATAGTAATGTGTTCACTGCCAGATTCTTTATTACAACCTTTATTACAAAGACTTCATTTAGAAAAAGTGCAAAAACAAAGCGGGGAACAAATTACTGCCAAACAATTTCTTTTCAACTGTGACCCGGCACTTCGAAGTGTTGTTGCCAAGGAGGCGTTACAGTGGAAAAAGGGAAATGTAACGCAGGTAATAAAAATAAAAACAAACATTACTATTTTTGATAACAAGATGTTTTATGCTACATTATACGCTTGCTAAAATGTGATGTATAAACGATGATACATATTATTGCAATATAAATTGCAATTGTTTATAGGAAGATCTTATCTGGAGACACAAAGGGAAAGTACATTTGCTAAATTTAATCAATCTCACTATAAATGCTATACGCAAGTTACAGATCCTAAAGAAGCAATGGCCATGCGTTTTGTATGAGATCGTCTCTAATACTCTATCTGATTTCTCTGAAATGGATATATATATGAAACGTTGCAGTAAAATGCTCGAAAGTAATAAATAGTATCACGTCCGTGCCTTAAAGAGTATAATATATCGCGATATTACGTAGCGTATGTAATTTCTTATTTGATTATATTATATCGCAGAAAACAGTGTAAGGATAGTAATGTTTGGCTTTACTGTATTGGAAGGTACATATATGCAACAGAGACGACTTTATGTATGTATACATTGTTGTTGCTACAAATATATTCAATACGTTTTCTAGAATTGTGATACACACGTGCGCGCGCGCGCGCGTGTGTGTGTGCCGTGTATAAAATATTAAATTGTACATAAGCATTGTTAATATTTCTTTCTTCTTAAACATACATATATAGTCAATATATAACGAGGATACACTTTATTATATGATATACTAAAATGCTGATTAATATATGATATTGCTGCTATTAAATAATTTGCACAATGTTTATGTAATTGTCAAACTGCCAGATCGGAATCTGAATAGATAATAGAGTCACTGGTACTCAGATAATTAAAATACAGATAACATTATTTCATACCGATAATAGATTCCACACTGAAGGAAATTGGCGCTTTTTTTTCTAAACAAGGTTTATTGGTTGTAGTAGGACAGTGTCGCAAATCTCTCGTAGAAATAAAATCATTCAATTCTCTATTCGCTATGTACGATTGCGTTACCTCATTGAACCATGGAACCATTGTCGGATATGAAGAATGGAAAGACTCTATCTTCAGTATGGGTTCAGCTTCTTGTTTTTGATCGCATTCCAGAGCAGATAAATTACTCAGCAAACGTGGATGGGCTGATACTGCAATGCACATGAAATGTGCAAAAATTTTTCGTAAGTAAATATTTGACATTTATTTTTATTTCGTTGTAATAATTTGGACGATATCCGAAGAGTAGAGTAGCATGTTTAAAATATTATTAAATATATCGATGCATTATCGACGTATTTGTGATGTATTTGTTTCCGCGGTAAAACTTGATAGGAGGGTTTACAGATACTTACATGCACCAGGTAAATTATGTATGGTATTTAAACCGTAGAAGTCCTGCGTTACGCTAATACTCGTCTGCGTGAAATGTAAATGATGCCTTTGAACATTCTTGGTTCTTCTACCGCACACAGGTTCGTTGTATTTTGCTTTAACGTAATAAGGACTTACAGTGTCCGCTGATATTTTACTTGCTGAAGATAAAAGATCGCCTTGCGCTTGTTGTTGTCTACGTAGAGCAACTTGCGCTGCCATCACTCGCTGCCTTTCGACGACTAGAAGACAACAAGGACATCGACAATCTTTCCATGCACAGGATCTTTTGTGACCTTTCAAGCCGGATATTACACCGTGATTTCGACATCTTGCACACTTCGGACTTCTTAAACGTTGCTCCATGTTTACGTTTGTACTCAAATGATTCGAAGTGCCTCCGCCAGTTTTCATTCTGGTTATGATATTATCTTAAGGGAGGGATGGAAAGAGAATATATAAATAATATATATAAAAAATATATATTCTCTTTCCTTCTCTGTCTTAAGGAATATATATATTTATACAGGGTGTCCAGGAAAGAAATCAACGATGCTTAAAGGGAGATTTTTGAGATCATTTTGAGACGAAAATTCTAATACCAAAATGTTGAGGCTATAATAACTTTTGAATTATAAGTATTTAAAATTAACGAATCATATTGTCTAAAGTTGGCACGCTCAGGAGCGGCATAACTCAAAAGTACTAAACGCGAAAGCTGATTTATCGGAAATTGTTCTGCATATCTGCGCATAACTTTACAACTTTCTTTACGCGTGAAATATACATTATTTATTTTGTAAATTAATTATCATAAGGGTAATTAATAAAGTTATACAAATAATTATAATTGTTCATAATTAATGATTTTATAATATTTATGTAAGTTCCTAGTTTCTCCGGATTATTTTAATAATAAATGTTTAAAGTGTATTTGAACAATGCATTTGTAGAAATATCAATAGCATAAAATCTTATATACATTTACATATGTAATCTTAAAATCAATATTGACAAAAGAAGTGATAAGTTTTCGCGTTTAGTACTTTGCGTTGTGTGCCGCTCCTCAGCATTCCAAATTTAGATGATATATATAATTCGTTATTTTAAACGCTTATAATTCAAAAATTATTATAGTCTCAACATTTTAATATTAGAATTTTTGTCTCAAAATGATCTCAAGAATCTCCTCCGTTGTTTGTCTCTTTCCCGGATACTCTGTATATGTGTGTGTGTGTGTGTGTGTGTGTGTGTGTGTGTGTGTGTGTGTGTGTGTGTGTGTGTGTGTGTGTGTGTGTGTGTGTGCGCGCGCGCGTGTGTGTATATATATATATATATATAGGTTGCGTCACCAAAATCCGGACAAATCAAACAATTTCTTTGAACAAAATGTTTTTAATGAAAAATTAAATATTACAAAAAATCCTTTTATGTAGCACGTGGGGGATCTCTATAGAGCATAATTCGATATATCCCCCATTAGCTTGAATGATGGCCTCTATTCTCGGTCTGAAGCGTTCACACGCACGCTGTAATATATAGCGCTGTCCATGTCGACGAATGCTGCCTCAATAGCGGTCCTTAATGACGTCACATTAGGATGCCGAAACTTGTTAGTGACCCTTTCAACTACGCTCCATACGTAGTAGTTCGAAGGATTTAAATCTGGGTTGTTGAGAGGTCAGCCTGTATTCTGTAACTCGTTAAGGGGATGCTGGACCCACGAAATTGTGGATACTTACAGTCTTAAGAAAATCTCCGAAACGACTGAACGGAATGAGAAATCCCTTTACAGGATTAATATAGACACAAAATTAGTTAGTGATGTGATGAATTATATGCTAAAATCGAAAAAAAGTTAAAAACTTACATTTTTTTCAACTCGTAGATGTGTCACCTGACGAACATATTTCCTTGATAAACAAGTTTTACTGCTTATATGGACTAAATGAGGTCTCATCACCCGGCGTATTACGTGAATAAACAACACTGAATTTACAGAATTGAGATTGAAAGCACCAAAAAAGATATTTTCATTGAACTGCAAAAATGGTAAATTACCGATAACGAAACTGTAAATTTTTAATTTTTTTCCGTTTTTCGTATTGAAATGTAGCTAGCATCCTCCGTTTTTGTCGATACTTTAGTTATGCAGAAGGATTTTTCCATCCGTAAATGCAATTAAGAGAAACGAGTCTTTAACTAATAAAATAAGTAATGATAAAACAGGACTCCAGCATCGCCTTAAGGCAGTTAACGACATCGTTGCGCAGATATCTTATGGTATAAAAAGCTGCGCAACGATGTCGTTAACTGCTTAACGAGTTACGGAATAGGGCCTCTGGATTCCTTAGACCAAAACATATCGACATTGTCTGAGAGCCAATTTTGAATCAAATGACTTGTATGAGCCGATGCACCGTCCTGTTGAAAAACATGATCTTCCGGACGCCACAGTTTCCGTCCACAGCTTCATTACCATAGCATCATATCCATTAGAATGCGCAAATACATTTCTTTTGTGACAGTTTCCCTTTTTTTTAAAGAAATGTGGCATGACTTCACCGTTACTGGACACGACACCTAGCACATAAACATTGGCCGGAAATTTTGTTCTAGCAACAACCCAGATAGCAAAATGCTAGCAGTATGCTAACAAACTTGATCATGATGTTACAGCAGATATCAATCAAGCTGCTGCTTCTTCATTAAGCTTAGTTTCTAACAGCTTATCCTGTCAACTTAACACAACAATAGAAATACAAAATAACAAAAATCAATCATTATTTACTATCACGTCGTGACAGCGAAAACGCAGTAAAAATACAGCACGACATAATCAAGTACTGATAGCAAAAACGTCACGACGTATCGGCAGGCTGTGCTCGATTTTTGCTGCGTTTTTACTGTCAGTACTTAATTATGTTAGGGCGTGCGGTATTTTTGCCACCTTTTTGCTGTTATAATATAACAATAAGTGTGCCAGATTTTAAACATTTTGCTGATTTAACATGTAGTCATGTTTTATATTAAGTTTTGACCTATTTTTTGTTAATTTATTTTGCCAGCATGTAATGCTCGAATTCTGCTTGCTTTATTTCGGTAACGTTTCATGAATTTTTACAGAATTTTTGCTAGTGTATTATGACGCAGGTCTGCTCTATTTTTGCTGTATTTCTGTTAGCGCTGAAACGGTAAACCGTGTTCGATTGCTGCTCGATTTTTGCCATTATAATATGTAGCATAAATTTGCAATGCGTGCTTTTAGCAGGTTTGGTTATCTGGGAACAGGGACATTCTTCTAAAGCCCTAAATTTGGCCACAACGTCATAAACGGTTGATCTAGGGTATCCAAAAAATCAAATTATTTCCGTTACTGAGCACAAAAACTTTCGATCATCGTGGCTCTTCGATTATACTCTGTACCATGGTCGAAGTAACAAGGTCTGCTCGTATCCATGACAAATATTCGTCCGGTTCTGCGCAGGACTGAATTCCGCCATTTTTTATGTGTATGTGTCTGCACACAAAATCATTTTTAAATATATTTCATATATATGCGCGCAATATGGCGGAATTCAGTCTTGCTTGCTATTGGCTAGATATAAAAGGCTGCGCAATAGCAGACCTTGTTACTTCGACCATGCTCTGTACTTGATTTCAACCATGAAGTAAGAGTAAAGGTACATATCTTTTCATGCTGACGCTTGACGCTCATTTTCAGCGTCTAAACAGACCACGTGATAAGAATTGACGAATAGCAAGTGTCAATTTTAATCACGTGACCTATTTTGACGCTAAAAATGAGCGTCAAGCGTCAGCATGAAATGGTACCTTAAGAGGGAGGGTTCACACCTTGACGGAAAAGCGGAAAGCGGAAGAGCAGTTAACCGATCAAAACTCGTGCTGGTAGTAAATAGTACAAAACTAACAGAAAGTCGACTACCTGATTGGCTACTGCTTTTCCGCTTTCCGTTTTTCCGTCAAGGTGTGAACCCGCCCTAAGAGTGCACTCAGATGGAGCGGATCTGCGGAAATGCGGAATTGGCGAAATTGATGTGATTGGTCGTTGCTTCATTCCGTTATTTTCATTTCGCAGATTTATTTTTCCTATGTTCACATGAAGCGGATCTCGCGGAAGCGGAAATTTTATCGACTAATATAATATTAACTCGTACAGCGGACATTTTATACTTATCTATCTAAAGAGTATATTCCATTGGATAGGACTGTTTTACGCTTCTGTTAATTCTGCACCATGTGAACATAGGAAAAATATTTCTGCGGAACGGAGAAAACGGAAAAAAAAACGGAGATAACTGTTATAACGTTTATATTCAAATATTCAAACTGCCTATTAGCTGTGTGCGAAATTATTCCTTCTAGTAAAGTTCTGATCGTGATATGCGGATTAATAAAAAAATTTACAGGTTTCTTTTACTATAATAAAAAAATGTATGAAAGTTTGTCGCAGCAACATAATTTTAAAACCATCCACAGTATCCACATTTCTTATCCTTCAAAAGTTACGTAACATTAAAAAATTTTTTATTTTAAAATATTTTAAAATATTACATACAGTAATTCTTCAGAACAGCTTCCTCACCTCCGATTTTGATGAAATTATTCTACTAGATTCTTTCATTTTACGCAAAACGAGTTGAATAATCCTAATTTCATCAAAATCAGAAGTGAGGAAGCTCTTTTGAAGAATTACATTGTAAGTATATACTTACAATATTGTTAATGTTTGCCATGTTGGATTAAACAGAGGCGTTTTTTCGTTATCTAACCAAAAGCAACCGCGGCTAAGGCGGATCTGTGAAGCTGGCATGACATTTTGTCGATATCAAAAAAATTACAACAGTTCCAGTAGCACTTTTCATAGTTCTACAGTTATACCTAGAAATAAAAAATAGTTCCGCAGTTTTAATATGAAAAAACTAAAATTAAATATATGGCGTGCTAACTACGCGAATCTGACACGTTAGATTTCCTCTAAAGTACAAGAAAAAAAATAATATTTGCACTTTTAGCAACAGTTCCCGATAGTTCTACTAAAAACCAACTAAGTTATGCATTTTCAAAATAAAATAACAACATTTAACAATTTTTATACATCCTATATATAGAAAATGGCATAAAACTTCTAGAAAAAGTGACGTGCTGA
>NW_017277972.1:96353-116083 GCF_001594065.2 Cyphomyrmex costatus | reverse complement strand
AACTCTGCTTATAAATGATTGCATTGCATAGAACTCTGTGAGAACTAACGAGAACTGTCGTTGAAACTGATAGAAATAGTCAGCACGTCACTTTTTCTAGAAGTTTTATGCCATTTTCTATATATAGGATGTATAAAAATTGTTAAATGTTGTTATTTTATTTTGAAAATGCATAACTTAGTTGGTTTTTAGTAGAACTATCAGGAATTGTTGCTAAAAGTGCAAATATTTTTTTTTTTTCGTACTTTTTAGAGGAAATCTGACGTGCCAGATTCGCGTAGTTAGCACGCCATATATTTAATTTTAGTTTTTTCATATTAAAACTGCGGAACTATTTTTTATTTCTAGGTAGAACTGTAGAACTATGAAAAGTGCTACTGGAACTGTTATAATTTTTTTGATATCGACAGAATGTCGTGCCAGCTTCATAGATCCGGCTAAGGCTATCTTTGTCTTCTGATCCCTGAAAACGAAGATAGTCTTAGTCGCGGTTGCTTTTGGTTAGATAACGAAAAAACGCCTCAGTTTATATCTCTGCGGAATCCGTTAAATATAAAAAAAATCCGCGGAAAAAAAAATGATGAAATGGCGGACAAACAACGACCAATCACGTCAATTCCGCCAATTCCGCATTTCCGCAGATCCGTTCCATCTGAGTGCACCCTAAGGGTGCAGTCACATGGAGTCAGAAATAACGGAACGGAACATTGATAGAAAAGAGATAGAACAATCCTATCTCTTTTCTATCAATGTTCCGTTCTCATTCTGTTCCGCTATTTCTTTTTCCATAGGGACGCACCCTTAGGCTGGAGTCACATGGAGCGGAAATTACAGCGGAACGGAATAGTGAAACCAATCAGTACTCTACAATCATTCCGCTACTTTACTTTCTGCGAAACCCATGCAGCGGAATAGCGGAACGCAGAACAAGAGCGGAACCAATCACGAGTGTTCCGCAGTTTTCATTACGCGGTTTCAAATCCCTTGATCTACATAGAGCGCAATGAGCGTAAGCGGAATTATCAGCAAGTTCGTAAATGACGTTTAAATATTGTATTTATCATTCATTTTTTATTATCAAGTATCTAAATACAGAATTAAATGCATTTCTCATTGGAAAAAATATTTAAAGATGTTAAAATTTATGAAATTAGTTTTAATGTGATTGTAACCTTTATAAAATAACGATTTATGCTTGGTTGCGCAAAGTCTGCGTTGCGCTTATTACGCTACATGCGTATTAAGGGTTCACGTTTCAACGTAACAAAACTGGCGGAATAACAACGTGGTGAGTACAGAGATAAATTATTATTAGTTATTAGCCCGGATCCTCATACGGGCAACAGCGCTTTGACACCAAACGCTGATTGGTGAAAAACCGGTGGCGAGGGTAAAATTTACCCCCATAACCCGTTTTTCACCAATCAGCGTCCGGTGTCAAAGCGCTGTTGTCCGTATGAGGATCCGGGCTTACTCACTATTAATGACAGATTTCCTAATCAAAAAATGCTTGAGAAACGTGATCGCTCGTGATTATTAGTTATTACTCACTATTAATGACGACAGATTTCCTAACCTAAAAATGGTTGAGAAACGTGAACGCTCGTGATTGGTTCCGCTCTCGTCCCGCGTTCTGCTATTCCGCTGCATGGGTTTGCACCCTAAGGAGACTTAACTGTGTAAACTTAAAGACCATAGGTCTTTATGTAGACTGAAGGTGGTCACGAAAAATGTTCCGTGTACTGCCATGTCCGCCGAACGGAATAACTTGCGACATTTCATCGCCATATTGAATATTTATATGTGTGCAGTATACTTGCGACTGTGTACAAATATGTGTATGTACACATATACATAATATATATCGAATCGGGATGACAGATATCTTAACCTGTAAAGTCTCGAACTAGGTTCACAAGGCCGATCTCCGCATTTTTCTTCTAGATTCTTTCGTTCTGAGTGAAAACGCGACGAATGAGTATAATTTTATTAAAATTTTAGGAGAGCAAGCTATACTCTACCTTTTATAAGACAAATACGTGTCTTAAACGTATAAAATTATACTTATTCGTCGCGTTTTCACTCAGAACGAAAGAATCTATAAGAAAAATGCGGGGATCGGCCTTGTGAACCGAGTTATTAAGCGTTATAGGCCTTCTACAATAAGTCATACCTTAAGTTTTAAGTATTAAGTTATAAGAAATTGATCAATCACAATCGAATGTGAGAAGAATAATCGACTGTGAGTGGTCAATTTCTTATGACTTAATACTTAAAACTTAGGTAATGGCTTATTGTAGAAGGCCTTTTACAGTTCGAGACTTTATAAGTTAAGATATCTGTCATCCCGATCGGTATACATTTATGTATATGTGTACACATATGTGTACACAGTCGCAAGTATACTGCACACATATAAATATTCAATATGGCGATGAAATGTTGCAAGTTATTCCGTTCGGCGGACATGGCAGTACACGGAACATTTTTCGTGATCAACTTTTTTCTCCATATCCTATCTAGTTAAAGCCCATGGCACATACAAAACGTAATCAGTAAGCGAATTGGCCAATCACAGTAGAGACCGTAAGGCCGGTAGCGAATCCAATGTTACGATTTCCTTACTGATACGTCTTACGGCCTTACGTTTTTCTATGTGTTTCTGGCCGGTATTCATAAGTTAGTTCTTATATTCAAGACCGTCTTAAGTTCAGTCTTGAGGAGTTACGAACCAATCAGAGGGCAGCTTTAGCATCTTAATGGGCCTTCTACAATAAGCCATAAGTCATTACTCACATGACATAAATATTAACTCACAATTATAAGTCATAAATCTTAAGGAATTTGCATCTACAATAAGTCGTATTAGATCGTTGCATCATAACAGTTCAGCAATTAGATTCAACAATTAAATTCGACAAGTTTGATGAGTTCCATGTCATAAATTTCTTGTATACATTCATATTCCATTTTTAATACGATATAAATCACTTCGATCAAAATATTCTCGATTCAGTTTTTAGGTTATACGAAATCAGTTTTCTCGTAAGAAATGGTAAACACATACTGCTTTTTGATTGGTCAGTCATAACGTAATCAGAAGCTGTAAGTCAGAAGAGATGGAATTTGGCCATCTCCACTCGGTCACGGACTACCGACTTATTACTATCTTATGACGCATTATAGGCCTTCTACAATAAGCCATAAGTCATAAATCGGAAGTAAGAAACTAAAAATTAACGACTGTGATTGGTCCATTTCTAGCTTATGACTTATGATTTGTGACTTACGGCTTATTGTAGAAGGCCCATTACTGACTCGCTTGCAACTAGCTTCTGACTTCTGATTTATGACTTATGGCTTATTGTAGAAGGCCCATAAGACATTTTAAGACATTCTTGAAATAAGAACCGACTATGAATACTGGCCTCTGGCTTAAGTCTCCTTACTCTTACTTCATGGTTTCAACATTGCGGCCATTTTGAAAATATGACTGTTTATTAAGGTGCTTTTTCATGCGCAGCACGCTGCAGCAGCAATTCATTACTATTGGTTAAGAATTTTATGTAAGCTAGATGACGCACTTCCGGCGCAAAATACATTTTGCCGCAGTTCGTTGAAGTTGAACCGAACGAACAGCAAGCAGCAAGCGGCAAAATCGAGGTAATATTATTTATTGCAATAAATATTAGGAAAATTAACGAAGAATGGCTTCGGATAAGGTACGAATGTTTGTAAATTAGATCATTTTATACTTTACACTTTACTTTTTCAAATTTGTGGTAAAGTATAAAATGATCTAATTTACAAACATGTATCCGTACCTTATCCGAAGCCATTTTTCGTTTATTTCTCGATTTTGCCACTTGCTGCTTGCTGTTCGTTCGGTTCAACTTCAACGAACTGCGGCAAAATGTATTTGCGCCGGAAGTACGTCATCTAGCTTACATAAAATTCTTAACCAATAGTAACGAATTGCTGCTGCAGCGTGCTGCGCATGAAAAAGTACCTTAGAAGCATCAGGTTTTCTCGGAAAGCCAACAACATCCTCTGACGAAGGCACAATATAGCGGAAAATTTAAATTGAAATTGTCCGGATTTTGGTGACGCACCCTGTATATAAACTAACGTACATATGTTCTACATTAAATATAATTCACACACACACAGAGAGTAATATTTTTGTACTTGGAAAACTTGAGATTATATATATATATATAGAGAGAGAGAGAGAGAGAGAGAGAGAGGGCGGAGGAGAGGGAGAGAAACATATAATTAATGGAATTATATTTAATATAGAATATATATATGTTAATTTGGGTCAAATTTCAAGTTTTCCAAGTATAAAAAATATTACTTTTAGATTATTTAATATACAATCGACATTAAACACATTTGTTTCACAGTGTTTGCAATTCTACAGTATCTCGTAACATGATAATTGACACGTTCAACAAGTCTCGCAAATTCACTCACAATTAGATTAAAAAATTTTTTTTGTGTAATTTAAAATAGATATTTTATACGTAGCAATATTCTCGTTCCTTGTTATGCATTACTGATCGTTTTCATTCCCAAGTAACACACAGAAAGAATTTGTGCACACATATTTATATATATTATTTTTGACATGTGCGAAAAGTTATTTTTCTCATAAACTTTTCTCTTTCGTTATGTTTGATAAAACTTGCCTAAAAGTTTTCTTTTCCGATATTTTCGTCAAGCTCGCTTATTGTATCCGTTCGATTCTTCTTCTTAAATAACGTTGACTGAATTGTTCCGCTAGCTGAGTAACTCGTCTTGCTCCGGTAGAAATACGTACTTGTAAGAATATTTCTCGCCTTTCACGAAGGAGGTATCGTTTCATCTCCTCCTACTGTGATTCAAAATATATTTTTAGCAAGCCGACGTATTCTGATTGGCTCAAGAGCTCAGTAAACTCCGCCACTTTCGTCGGCTGCGAACCAATGGATTACTATGTTTTTCTTTATATTCTTGTTACAAATAACTCTACAAAAGAAAAATTCTTTAATAGATAGCTTCTTTGACTATAGTTCGCAAACATATTGATATCTTGTAAATAAAATTTAATTCCACAGTGTTGTTTTACTCTTTCATATATTTAAAGAAATACTATGGAGTTTTTTAAGTATTGCTGTATAGAACCAACACTTCGGCCATTTTTCCGTCTTCTCGTATCTATGTATTATAATTATTACTATATTATACAATAGGTCAATGGAATTTAAAATTAGTCAATTTCAATTAACAGCCTATTCATTAATTCAATCCATTTGTTATCGCTTATAGCTGCTTAGAAAAAAAATCTCACTCTTGAATATCTCTTCTAGAAGGGACATCTTTTTAAATTTCTATTGGTATGCGCTTTCTTGTATCATTCTATATCTATATTTTATTCTTATATTTTTTCTGATGCTATCTAATTCTTATTGCTAAATATGATGAATAATTTTTAATTTAACATTTGTTTCATACTTGTGAAGAGAAGAAGAGAGTAACACGATATAAAAATTAAACAGTAGCGTATAGATCGATGCAACATTCTTTTAGAAATAATGTTAAGTATGCAGTATGTTAACCAGGTGGTTATCGAGGAAGAGATCGTGGTGGAAGTCCATGGTGTCACTCATACATTGAGAAAACATACTCGAAACTAATATTAACTGTGTGTTGGCAACATCCGAAAGACTCGTATTAACGAGCTCTTAGAGCAAGATCACAGAAAGAATGCCATATGGTTGCAGCTGCTGGCGTACAACGTTGTTAGTAGAAAGAGAGATTGTCTGTCTTCTATTTTTGCGGTGCATAACACGATCCATGAACACAGCAACGAAAGGAATTGTATTGTTACATACAGAGTGTTCCATTTTAAAGGATTCACTCAAATATCTTAGAAACACTGCGTTAAATCGAAAAATGTTTTAGATAAAAATTTTGTGATTTCGATGGAGACGTAGGATGATACCATTGGTTTGATCTTGAGTGGTATTGTCAAGGTCAGAGCAATATTACTTTATATTTTTTAAATGGGAATCTTATTTTATTAGAATTCTGTATTACGACCGTCAATTATAAATTAACAAGAATAAGGAAACCGTAATAATTTACGATTTACTAAGCACATCTACGGTCAAAGCTAGATTACTATGCTTATTATAATGTTTGACCGTAGATGTGCTTAGTAAATCGTAAATTATTACGGTTTCCTTATTCTTGGGAATCTTATTTTTTATTACATATTCTCGTAGTGTTTTTTTATCTTGAGAGAGAGAGAGAAAGAGGGGGAGGGAGGGAGGGAGGGAGAGAGAGAGAGTTTTAAAATGCTATAATAAAATTTTTTTTTTTAGTACTTTTCAAATTACTAGACTTGGAATTGGAAGATACAGTACCGCCGACATTAGTATTACTCAAAATTATCGACGGCTAAAATTTCTTGAATTAAACGTTCGCATTAACGATGAATCATAACACGTTGATAACCCGCAAACCCTTTAACATCTCTGAAGACAATATCCTTCTTGAATATTGTTTATAAGCGTATCGTAACCTTGATAACATTTGTTGAAGTTAAGGCCATTGGAAGTTGTAATTTTCATTTTTATGTAAAAATGTCGAATAGGGAAATGTTTTACAGAAGTTGGTTATCAATCTGTCTTATGCAAAACCGCGTGATACACTTTAAATAATATGTTAATGCCGCACAGTACTGTACTTTTCAAGCCTAATAACTGTAAAAAGTACTCAATGAAAAAATATTTTATTATAGCGTTTTGAAAAGCTTTCGAGATAAGCTACAAGAATATGCAATGAAAAATGGAGGGGTTCCATTTAAAAATTCAAAATGACTTTGTCCTGACGCCTCTGATCTTATTTTGACCGTGGCAACGCCACCTAAGATCCCGTCTTATGTCTTATGTCTTATCCGCCCTCGAAGTTACAGAACTTTGTCTGAAACATTTTTCGATTTAGGGTCTCTTTCACCAACCTCGGTTAAGTCTAACCGACGGTTAAAGTTCAACCATGATTGGTTCATTCTGGTCAAAGACAAATGCAATTGGATAATTCCATTGGAATTAACTGTCGGTTAGACTTAACCGAGGTTGATGAGAGAGACCCTTAATGCATTCCTGATATATCTGACAAGGAACACTACTCAAGTATGACACGCCGATTTGGCTGCAAGTTGGCACATTTTTAGAACTCGGAAAAATAATCGATAATATGTGCGTGCATATTATTATGCATTTTAGGGGTTTTTGAGCAATACAGGGGGTAGTTTCAACCCTTCTTCTTTGCCGATAAAAAAAAATACGTATCCATTACTTTTCCGAGTTCTAAAAATGTGCCAACTTGCAGCCAAATCGGCGTGTCACACTTGGGTAATATTCCTTGTGAGTGAATTTTTTAAAATAGGACGCCCAGTATGTATACGTATAGTATAAGTATTAACTGAGTATGATTAGTTAATTGTGTTGCCAACTCTGTGCATGCGTATCACACGTGATTGAACATTTTACTAATTTCTTTCATTAAGAAGATATCCATGTTTATGTTTTATTAAAAAGAATTAAATAGTGCTTATACACAAATTAATTTTTTAATTCGAGGTTCGCATTTATAACATGTGTGTTTTGAAAGTTTACATTGTTCTCATTATTTATTTAATTATGTGTATGTAATGTGTAATATTTACTACAAATTGAGTGATAAAAAATCTATGTAATACGTTTTTTTCCACAGGGGATACTTTATTCTCTTAAAATCATGCGATTAGACAAGTTTAAATTTACATATGTCATGCGCGTGCATGCACACACGCACGCACGCACGCATGCGTGTGCGCACACAGTAGACAGTAGGAGGTAAGCATGACACGCACCAAAGAATTCATTCTAATGAGCATGGAACGAAGGAGTGTCGTTTTAGATGCTTTTTCTTTCCTCCTTCCCTCATGGGCAGTTCTATACCTAAAGATGTCATCAAGACAGCAAATATGTTGACAAGTCATTCAACATATTTTTTCATTAGTCGCACAATAAGACTACGAGAAAAATAAAGGATATATTGTGAAACGATAAATTATTTTATGTTTATTCTTTAGTGTTTCTTAAGAAAGAGATACATAAAATAATCGATCGAAGATAGCGTAATTTTTACTTTTAATAGAGAAATTAAGCAAAATTTTTTCATCATTTCAATACATTATATTTCTGACTCTTACTCTGCACGTGTGCGTGTGTTACAATTGACTAGCACATACTATACATATACATATACTGTCGACATAGCAAAATAAAACGTCAATAATATGCAAATGCTAAATTTATCATTTTTGACGCGCGTTGAAAGACGCATGGAAAAGCGAATTTATCATTTGTTTTTATGATATATTTGTAATATATCACATTTCGTAGATTTTAAATTGTAAGGAAGTAAAAAGAGCAACAACGTTATTTAAATATTGAGCGAATTATGTCAAGTAAATTAAGCTGTTGACTCAAATCCCGAACCAAGTGTGTAATACTCATAATGTCGGAATGTACGACCAATCTCACTTGGTATCTTGGAAAGTTTATTATCGGATTTACCGGGATATTATTTGTCTATATCAATTTCTTGAAAGAAAAGTGAGCATCTTCAACGTATAGATCGATCAAATCAAAATGACGAATAGTGATGTCAGAAGTAATCATGTTTTTATCCAACAGTAAGAAATGCTGCGTGTGCAACACTAAAATGAAAAAATTGTTGCAGAAGAAGAAAAGTGAAAAGTGAGTCACGCTTGTCATACATACGCGTTTCCCTAATGCTTTTATTTCATCGTATATAATTTTCTTTCTTTTACACGGAATAAATATGTCATAATATCTAAAAATTAATATTAAATGAGAGAAATATAAGTGCGCTGATAAGTGTGTCTCTCGAGATTGATTAGAATCATGAAAGGATTACGTACACTTTATATGGTCATATTATGATATCACTGGTTAGTGATATCATAATAATGAAATTATTAAAATTGACATAATGCAAATAGTACTAATTTTCAATACATTAGACGGTCAAGTAGATGCAAATACATGATGGGGTAAGGATATAATATCTTAGCTATAGAGACGTTTGTTCAATTCAAAAAAACGTTTCTACACTTGCTATCTACGTGTCCATAATTTAACTAAAAGATAAAACATGGATAATTAGAAGAGTAAAAATCTATTAAATATTATCTCTCTCTCTCTATCTCTCTCTCTCTCTCTCTCTCTCTCTCTCTCTCTTCCTTCCTCCTTCTCTCCCTCTCATTCGAGCAAGTATATTTATTTTAAACACATGCACATATGTCTGCTTTTTTTAAAGGTTCTCTCTTTTCGTTTAATGCAGGATGCAAGATAAACGTTATTTATGTGGATGCAACAAGCCAATGCAGTTGTAAGTTTCCTTTTATTAATTCGCATTTTGATTTGCAGATATTAATGTTTATAATATTTTAAGATAAAATATTTTTAATTTCACGATAAGTTTACGTGCAGTATAACATGTAAAATATTAATTTAAATTAAATTGAACAAATTTTATAATTCTTTAGAATGTGGGACAACGATATGGTATCGATGATTTCAATTAATAATTTTATCAAACATAAAAAATTTTGTCCGAGAAGTCGCTGCTGCACCAGAAGAAATTCTTGTTAAAAAAGAGGAACAATAATGCGACAGCTCTTTACTCAAGATGTTTTATTTTCTAAAGATGAGTCTCTTATTTAGGATGGAGCTTTTTTTTTACTATTGGAATTATTTTCTTACAATTCACTCAATCGACACATCAGTGTAATATAATGTCAAATAATAAGGACAATTCATAATAGAAAAAATCAAAATATGAAAATAAAATATAAAAGTTATTTAAAATTGACAAAGATGCGATTTACACACTTTCTGCAATTGACCAAATTAATTGTATAAGAGGGGAAACGTGTTAATTATATGCAGACTCATTAATATTACGTAAAAGATAATTATATTTTTTTATTGACAATATGAGTTCTGTCTTGCCTGTCGAGTAAAAAATTATAATTGATTAAAGAAATTTTGTATATATTTCAATATTAATAATCTATTAAGTTACATGTGTTGACAATTTGTGGTGTTTAGATTGTCTATAATCTATCAAACTATTATGCTTATTATCATTATATAATTGTGCTATTATGCATACTAGACGGCAACAATACTTCTTATGAGCATCTCTATCTATGTATAATTGGCAACTAGTAAATTAGAGCTACAAGAAATTCTATGAATAAGTTCGACATAATGTAGGAGAGTAACACACCCGGGTCACACGTTCCGAAAATCCGAAACTCGATTAATACGCGTCCCATCTGTAAGTGAAGAGTCTATAAGTAGATCCTACGCGGGCAGAACGTCAGTCATATTCGTATATTATTTATACTGATCTCGTAGACATGAGACACCTCGTTGCTAACGAGATGGCTGCATAATCATGTGGTGTGGATGTATGCGCGCGTAATCACATTTAATATATTTTCAACCACACAAATTAGGATGTTTGTTAATATCGTCAAACGATGATATAAAAAATTATTTTCCTTCCTTTCTCTCCTCTTTTTTCCTTTCTTTATTATATTATTTAATCGGTTTTTTATATTTATACTTACGATGAGTTTTAAAAATTATTTTTTATTCAGAAATTATTGATTATTCTTAGAATACAAATCAGTAAGTTGAAAACAATAAAGCGGTTGAAAATTACATGAAATATCAGTGATCGAAATCTTTTTAGAACTTCGACATATGTACCTCGAGTTTTTCCGCGATCTTTCAATGTAATATATATGTGAGATCTTTCTGAATGGTAGACTTTGTCGACGCAGCTGCGTCTCTTTCGTATTTTGCATGCATTCTAATGAAATAAAACGAGATAGGTAAGGGTAGCGGCCTGAGAGTCGAGAAGAAATATTTCGAAATAAGAAGATGTTAAATGAGCGAACTGTCCGACTGTCACTCCGCTTAATACCTAGTTTCTCAGTAAAGCTTCACGAAAGTGAGTTAAAATGATCTTGTGAATATATCGCAAGTTTGTCCGTCAAAAATACACATGTAACATTTCTCATGTTATGAAACTTTGAGTATATATATTTATTTTTATGTTTTAGCAATATATGTATATTTTCAATAGTTGATTAGGTAATCTGTTATATCATATATTCGGTCATTTTGGAAACATTCCTCAATCCATTTGCATTTAACAATCTTTATAGATGTTTGCTCACATGCTTTCATATTTTTCACAATAGAACTCGTAGCGTTATCTTCTACAAAAACATGCGTAACAGAATTATTAATGTTGTTTTCAATTTTACCTGACATAAAACGGAATTTAAATTTAGCGCTACACGATTCATTCTCAAAAAATCCAACTGTATCTCTAAACAATGAATAAGGCGATGTGCCCCCGAACAAATTCTTGTCCATTTCTTTTTCTTGCTCAATAATCAACTTACTCTCTGTAAACTTTATAATTGGTAAAATTAGATTATTGCGATAATGCACGTACACACGTATTTACTAATAATAAATTTTAATTCAATAAGTAGGTACCTCAATCGATTTCTCAATCTTGTTGAATGAACGCTTCAAACTTTCCTCATTTGCATCAACGACAAAACTATCATAATATCCATCATAGTTTTCTGTAACTTGGTTTCTAGTAATGTTTCGACTGCGTAATAATTCCCATGGTAAAAAATCAATCGATAAGATCCACTCGGATCGATTGAAAACACGTTTGACCCAATCGAGAGTTACAACATCATATTTTCCACTGTTTATTACTTCTTTCCCTCGTATCTAAAAAAGTTTGCACGTAATTGAGGAGTTGGGCGGAATAAAGGCATAATTCTACTTAGGCCCTTTTTTCGGAGATTGGTGCAAATAAACAAAGAATAGATCGATGTTGTTTACATTAGTAAAATATGAACTCATTTCGATTGTTCTATGGTAGTGAAAATGATATAATCTATGGAAAAAGAGCCTTAATCGACGTGGGCTATTGTTCCGTAGATCTATATATTAAGGTACAATAGAGGTTGCGTGGGAATGTGTCATTTAAAAATGGCAAATGTGTGTTCTGTGTTCGCGCCAAAAAATAAATACCGGAAAAACTTTCATAAGGCCATCCCCTCCAAATTTTCACCACTCGTAAAATATGCTTTACAAAACTCTAATGATATTGCGTTCGGTCATTTATATTGTATAGTATGCTACGTCGTACACATCTATTTCTACATTATCAGTGTAATTACATTAACAAAAATGGAGTATTCTGACAATTTTTTTTAACAACTCGATACCGATTTATAGATTTTATGAAAAAAGGCAAAAATTTCATGTAACATAGCGTTTAATAAATTGTCGAATTGTTAAAAATTGTCGTAGAATAACAAAACCAATTCCATTAAAAAGCTGAAGATTTCAGCTTTTTAACCCAATTTGATCGATTTCTGTACGATAATTCGTCCAAAAGTTATGATGTTTTGTGTGCACATGCGATGCTCCATTTTGCTTGACGTTTTGTCGGCGCACTCTGCAACTTCACTACGCAAAGCACATCTTGCATAATTTCTTACGTGAAAATATTGCTCGTACGACAAAAATCCACACAACCTTTTCTGTGTAAAATTTTCCGCTATTTAATTTTCCTCTCTTATGTTTTCTTAGTAAAATTGTTACTTATTGAAATATTTGCAAAAAACCGAAATTTGAGACCTATTTGTTTAATTATGTTTCTTAGCGTCTACTGTACAGTAGTAAACTTTTTTTTCCTTCATCTTATGCAAAAAAGGTCTGTGCAAAAATTCACTCTGATGGTATTTTTTCCGAGATCTTGTCCAATTTTCATCTAAATTGATTGTACTATTTGTACAAGTGTAAAAATAAAGTATTTTTTATATTCATTTTGTATTTCTTCTACAAGAGTGTGAAGATAAAAAACATTTTTATAGTCTTTTCTTTCTATCGATTCCTACAATACTATGATCAATATTCGGAAAAAGGGACTAAATGCATTTTTTAAATTGTACACAAATAATTTTTTAAATATTGATCATAATAGAGAAATATTATACATGTAACTTCTTAAAGGCATTATATAAATATACAATTAATACATACTATTCCCATTTGTTGTATAATAAAAAAGTAGCAAGTTATTTTAATTTTTATCAAAATCAAGATTTTGTAATTAGGCCTTTATTTCCATCTCCTCAATTAGTCCTTTAGTTCGATGATTATCATATTTAAGCTTGAGTTGTGCATAAGCGATAGCGCGCAGTGCAGAAAAAAATATTTCTTACCGTTTTATTATTGCCTACTATCACACAGAAAATCGTATTAACTGGATTTTGAACAACTTTTGCACTGTGTTGCTGCAATATTTCTTCAATTTCCTCTTTCGATAATTCATCGTCACCATTGATCACACAAATTTCTCTTCCATCTAATAGTCGCGTAAGTGGTACTACGCGCTTATTACACGTGTTATATTCAATCGATTTACTTCGATTCATTGTCTTTTGTAATTTAGAGACTGATACTTGGTCGCAATCATGTAGAGTAGCTTCCCGCTTGGTTAATTTTTGAATCATTCCTCCATTCTATGAAAATTGGATTATTGTAAATTATAAGTGAGTAATCGCGCAAGGATAACTTTATACTCGTAATTTCGTAATGTAATAAATATTTATATCGTTCGTTAGTGGCATTCACATACTTTGGCCAACGATAGTAATTCGAGAGTAGTACATGAATTGTACCAGGGCTTATCCATCCTTACATTCATAACTCTAGGAAATCGTAAACTGTATCCAATTGGATATTCATTACTACGTATCATCTCAGACGCCCGTATCGTTAAAATTATAGAATGTTCTGGATGAATCCACATATCTGGTTGATTTCCCTACAAAGAATATAATCTACAGATATGTATAAAATTCGTATAAAACATTATTATAGAGCGTAAAAAGCATTATTGTATCAATAAAATGATGAGAAATCGAGAAATTTAAATCGAGATCTGCATATTAAGTGTATCTAATGTAATATGTAGATATAAATAACACTGTTCAACAAAAAAAAAATAACAATGAGTCTAGTCATGTTCTGTAGTTTTTAAACACTGAATTTAAACACGAATATGCGTTTTCCAAATTGTTCCATCATATCACAATTTGGGAACATCTTCAATTTCATGGCGTTCCAAAGAGAGATTATAAAAAATAAGTAATAATTATATTCTCTTGTTACGGAATTAAAAACAAAAATTATTCTCTTATCGAATAATGTATATAATAGATACGTAAATAAATAAATCAATCGAGAAAAAGATAAATATGTTAAATTAGGCCTGTCAGCTAGTGGTTCGCGAGCCAGCCGCCCCATCGAGCGCCACCCCTTTCAACTCAACTCGCTACGGCGCGCCGATAGATTTTAGATTTTAGGAACGGTTATTAGCCGTTGCGATGTAAACCCTACTTCCTATAATCTATAGAAAAATTCTATGTTTTCTTTTTTACTATCTTATTCTTTTTACACATCATACTGTAACCAGGGATTTGTATTGAAAATAAAAACGATTTAAAATATTTACTAAAAGAAGAGCTATTTAGTTACTAAATTTACTTAAATAAGTATTTAGTTACTATTATAAATTTATTAAATAAGTAAATTTATTAACTAAATAGCTCTATTCTTTTGGTAAATTTTAAATCTTTTTTATTTTCCATACAGGTCCCTGGCTACATTACGTCGTATAGTAAAGAAAACTCGAATTTTTCTTTAGATTATTATGGAGAGTAGGGTTTACACCGCAACGGCTGACAGCTGTCTTTAAAATCTGTCGGTGCGCCGCGCCGCAGCAAGTCGAGTTGAAGGGGGAAGAGCTCGGCGGAGCGGCTGGCTCGCAAGCCACTGAAACTGTCAGCCTGATAGGAATGAAGAGTACATTCCAAAACGTTCTCTCCGAGGAAAATTTTACTCGAAATATATAGTACACGTAACTTATACTATAGTATATAGAGTAAAATCTTCCTGTCCGGACAGGACATTTTGGAATGTAGTCTAAATGCATTAATATGCATTTAAAATAATACATAATAATTAATGTTTACCTTGGGACTTATAATATTTTTAGGATGATCCTTGATCCAATATGGCGCAAGTTTTGTTTGAAGATGACGTAACATTTCATCTCCTATTCCAGTGCTTACAGATACGACGGAGAAAAATTGGGATGGATTTTCTCCTTCTTTGTTCGTTGGTGCAGCAACACCCATCATAAAGCTTTTAATTTTTCCTATATACCTGCCATTTCCGTAATAACCGCCAAGTATGATAAGATCTATATCTTGTATTAAATTGTCAGTATACTATAAAAAATATGTATATACTGATTTGGTTGCTGTTGGATTTTGTGCACATTATTATCACGACATATATCTAGGTATTGATTAAAACTAAAAACTGTTTAGTGTATATTTTTTTGTTGAAAATCAAACAAAAGTGTGTGTGTGTGTGTGTGTTTGCGCGCGTGCGTGCGTGTGTGTGGGTGCGTGCGTGTGTTATTCATAGTCCATTCTAATTTTAAGACCATCCTAAGAAATATCTTAAAATGCTAATACGTTTCTGTGGCAGTATATTTACAGTCGAATCCTTATATAAATTACATACAGTTTAAAGCAAGGTTGGTTAAGTTAATATTTTTTTTCCAACTAAATTAAGTTAAAGTTAATGACTGATAAAATTAACAAAATTAAGTTAAAAGTTAAAGAAACAAAAAATTAACTTAATAAAACTTACGATTAAATTAAGTTAAATTTAAAAGAAAAGTCAATTTTGATAAAAATGATTTTTAAGATCAGAATGTGTGTTCTAATTTAAAAAAAATGAGATTACTTTAAATAACAATTACAATATAGATAATTATTATAGGTAAATTTAATTTTCTTATTCATATATAAGTTATATAAAAAACAGGGATGGGAAAGTTACTTTGTAAAAGTAATTAATTACAGTTACAATTTTTCTCTTTCAAAAAGTAATTATAATAATTAATACTAAAAAGCATAAAAAGCCAACGCTGGATGTTTTTGCGAAATTATATTAGGTGTTTAGGGCATAGCAGAATAAGTATGCATGAACTGCCCCTTGCCGGATCCGGTCGTTCTTTTTACCGTAGATTGGTATTAACCTAAGATTAGCTTTCCCAAAAGATTGTTTTCTAAAATTAATTTTTATGGGAGTTATGGGGGTTTTAAGAAAAATCAAAAAATCCATTTTTCTCAAAAACGGCTTAACCGATTTTAATGAATAAAATATATGTTATGGTATTCGACGAAACAAATATAGAAAAAAAATATCAAGTGTATTTACCAAAAAAATAGTTTAAAAAAAAATTTTCAAAAAATTAAAAAATTTTTTTTTTAGGTTATGTTTAAGTCTCAATCACAGTTTTTAGTCTTGAAGTACCTTTGGTATCCCTCTAAATTATTCCCAAAGGCCAAAGCAATTGAAGGGGTAGCACGTACTTTTAAAAAATAAAGCTGCAGAAAAAAAATTTTGAGATTTTGATATCAATCGATAGATTTTAATTTGCTCTTTTACATACAAAAATAAAAAACTGTTTATATCTGTCAGTTTTTGTGTTATTAACGACCAAGCATGACTCTACCATTCAAATACCTACTTGTGGGTTCAACTTTAAACGTCCAGCCTGTAAAATTATATTTTGTAAATTTTAATTGTTTTATAGAATTGATAGTTTTTGAGTTGCTTTTTTATATTCAAAAAACAAAAATCGATTTCTTCAATTACTTTCTGTGTTATGGAGCTTCAAACATAGGGATGTTAAACCGATCGCTTCGACCATTCTCTTTGAACGCCCGTCCTGTTGCAGCTAAGGTCTCTTTCACCGTGGAGCGTCACATATATTAGTGCATAGCGACACAAAAACAAAAAATTACACTAAGAACAATAAAAGGAGCGACTCTATAGACAAAAGTCGTATTGGTCGTTAAACCGTCGTGGAGAGTCTTTGGGATTTCTGCATCTATACTTTTGTTGATGCTCTAAACTTTTATACATTTTGAGTTTTACCCAAATTAGTCGTGGTGCAGACATCCGAATAAAGTTTCTTAAACTTATAATTTTCTATCGTCGAATTGAATGTTTCCTAAAGTTTTACTCTTTTGACTGATCGTTCCGTGATCTTCTAAAGGCCGTCTAATACAAATTGAATTTGTATTTATTTAAGATCGTTGTATATATTTTTTAAACTGCTTTTGATTTCTGTTTTCGTGATTGTTATTTAAATACTTTTACCTCTTTCAATTATTGTAAGTACATTCTCCAACCGTCTTAAACGTTGATTCTTTACTGTATTTCATTCTTAATTTAAAGAACCCTTAAATTAAATGTTAAGAAATTATCCTAGATGTGCTGCTTGTAGCAAGTATTTGCACAAAACATCAGGCACGAAAAAAGTGATTATTAATGAGGAGGAAGCTTCTATATTTTCTAATAATCTGCAAAAAACGATTGTAGTTCAAGATATTTTGTGTTCTAAATGCTGATTATTTAAAATAAGAAGAAAAAACTTGATGAAGATGTAGACAGCACATTTTCTGTAGAATATGGTGATCATTCAGAATCCAGTTCTAATGACCCTACATTTAGTATGAATCTGAAAACCGTAGAAAACAAAGCGAATTATGAAAAAATTGAAGTTCAACTACCTAGGACAGTTTCAACTCACAAGTACTGCTGTCTTTGTAATTCCCAAACAAATCTAACAGTAGTCCCTAAGGAAGCTCGCTTACAAGCTTTCATAAAAAAACAGATCCATATACCAGAAGGAAATAAATGTTGCCGAAAGCATCTAATAAAAAATCGATTTTATGAGGATGATGTTAATCTTTTAAAGAAGTACTCTAACACATCTTATTTAAGCTCTTCTGAATGGGTTGAAATGATGGTTGAAAAAATAACAAAAAAAAAACAAGGTGTCCAAAACCGTACTGTAACCTCCACGTGGTGGACACTGGAAACTGCATTTTTTGTAGGCTAAATACAGACGACTTCTTTAAAACGTATGTTCAATCAATAGAGTTGGTTCACGCAGAAAAATGGTTCCGCTTAAAACAAATGCCTTTCCTCTCATAAGCGTTCTATTGAGCTATGCATACATGTTCAAAGCTTTTATTTTTTAAAAGTACGTGCTACCCCTTCAATTGCTTTGGCCTTTGAGGATAATTTAGAGGGATACCAAAGGTACTTCAAGACAAAAAACTGTGATTGAGACTTAAACATAACCTAAAAAAAAAATTTTTTAATTCTTTGAAAATTTTTTAAAAACTATTTTTTGGTAAATACACTTGATATTTTTTTTCTATATTTGTTTCGTCGAATACCATAACATATATTTTATTCATTAAAATCGGTTAAGCCGTTTTTGAGAAAAATGGATTTTTTGATTTTTCTTAAAACCCCCATAACTCCCATAAAAATTAATTTTAGAAAATAATCTTTTGGGAAAGCTAATCTTAGGTTAATACCAATCTACGGTAAAAAGAACGACCGGATCCGGCAAGGGGCAGTTCATGCATGCTTATCCTGCGTTCGGTCCGTTTTTTGTGTTCAAAAATGCATTTATTTCAAACAAAATGAATGAACAGATTAATTAAAGTATTGTCCATCGCTGGCTACTACTTTTTCCTAATTGCTCTCCAGCAATTTTCGAATTCCATCTCGAAAAACTCGTTTTTGGAGGTGATCTTTTGGAAAACGGACCGAACTAATTTGTAATCCAATATAATCTTTCTGAATTAGACAAAAATAATTACAAATTTCCTTATTTACGACACCTTTCTCGTGTCATCTTCCGTGTGACATTTAAAGGATACAAGTAAACAATTGACGATAATATATTATAAAATATCAGGAGACGCGGAAGCGTCTCCGGCCATGTTCAAAAACTGAGAGACGCTATAAGTCTCTTATCCCGAGCCACCAAAGTCCATTATTGGGAGGTGCATAACTACTAAAATATAAAAAATTTTGAATCGAACGTCATATGTCCTGAAAGGCGGCATCGCCACGAGTAATTCGAGACAAAAAAATTTTAAATCGGTCAAGCCGTTCTGGAGATACAAGCGGTCGAAAAGTGATGATTTTAATAAAAAATTAAGAAACGTCTCCTTCTCTGTCCGTCTGTCCGTCCGAATTTAAATATATCGTTATTTGACGGATAGTGAAATGTTACCTTTTACCATTCTCTTTTACCTTTCACTCGCACCTCCACCATCTTTGGCCCACCGGACCTCCTCCACTCGCCTCACCCCCTTCCCCACCACCAACCCCCACCTCCCCTCTCTTCCGCTGTAATTCACTCTCTTTCGTTATTACAACTTTTTGACATCCTCTCTCACCTTTCACTCGCACCTTCACCATCATCGGCCCACCGGACCTCCTCCACTCGCCTCCCCCCCTCCAAACACCATCCACCTCCACCACCCCTCTCTTACGCTATAATTTACTCTTTTTCGTTATTACAACTTTTCGACATCCTCTCTCACCTTTCACTCGCACCTCCACCATCTTCGGCGCACCGGACCTCCTCCCTCCGTCCCTTCCCCT
>NW_017277972.1:88603-96048 GCF_001594065.2 Cyphomyrmex costatus | reverse complement strand
AGGGCTACGAGCCAACATTCGTTGAAATATAAAGGTCTTAGTAAATATAAAATGTCATTAGTTAAAAATAAATATAAAGTTTAATAAAATTTAAAAACAGACGTTTCGACCTTAATTAGGTCATTATCAATGTTAAGTCGCAATATCGTTAACGATGTACAAACAAAGAAATTATAAAAATTCACGAATACATAAGTAAAAATATTAATAAAAAACGAAAAATAAGAATATACATTCTGTGATGTGGGTATTATTAATCTCACTCGCTATTGAAGAACATATCGTATCGGAGTAAAATGGCAAGAGTCCATCGACAACGCAAGACATCAAATATTGTAAATTGTGAAACTCCACATTTCTAAATCAAATAGTAACATAATAAAAACAATGTCAGTAATAGATAAAAATAATAAAAAAAGAATATAACAAAAAGAATATAATATAAGAGTCAATTGATCAGTAAAAGAGTCAAATCACAAGGCAATAAATTGAAATGGATATAATGTAAGACTACAAAATAACGTAAGTAACTCATATCCATTTTGTTAATTTAGTAACAATTAAATTAAAAGATAATTAATTACCAAATTAAATTTAATATACTTCCCAGGTCAAGAACACATTGAGCTTATACTAGATGTTAGAAATATATATAAATTCATTATAATACCGGTATATTAATTTAATTTAATAATTAATTACCTTGTAAAATTGTATCAAAATATAATTATGATTAAAATAAGTTAGAAAAATGCGAAAAGAGACTATTTTAAGATGTTGACAATAAACAATTTAAAATAAGAATAACCGAACATCTCAAGTACAAAGGAACTACAAATGGAAATAAGGGGAAAATTAGGAAGGGGTAAAAGTGTAATAAAGTGGGAATAAAAGTGAAAAAGATAAGGAAATTTACGAAGGAGAGAGAGAGTTAATTATCTGAGAATAAGATTCTGGTAAAGACTCTGTATCATTTTGTTTATTAAGACCCTGTTTTTGCCTTTTGATGTGAATCATTTCAGACACCAATCTCTTATTGTAAGAAGATTCAATGTCTAAAATTTGGACATCATTCCAGTTAAAATTGTGGTCAAAGTTAATACGATGGTCAGTAATAACAGAAGGAGAACCTGTCCTTTTTCTAATGTCAGATCAGACATATGTTCTTTTAGTCTGGTACTCAATTTTCTTTTTGTTTGACCAACATAGCTGGCTTCACAATCATCACAGGTAATCTTATAAATCACATTGTTATTAGAAAGATGTTCTAATTTATCTTTACCTCTTTTAATAAAACTTTTTAAGGTGTTAGGAATTGAAAAGGCTAATTTACACTGAAACATGCTGGAAATGGGAAGAAAACTTTCAGATATGGATTTAACGTAAGGAATTGTGAAATATTTTTCTTTCACATGAAAATTCTGAATTTATTTAAAAAAATTTGTTTTAAATGAAGGTAATAAAGAAAATCGATGCGTTAATATCAGATGGTTAGTGAAAACAATCTTGGGGATTGTTTTGATGTGGAAGGGCGGATGCGCGCGAGTTTCATATCCCCCCCTCATCCGGCTCACCGATAAACCAAGCAGTCATCTTTTAAATACATATTAAATAAAATTATTGTTTTAAATACTCCCGACTGCTGACCGATATGACGTATATTTAAAACCATCGCAGTACTATCACGAGTTAAATTGTAATATATTACCACCAAAAGTAACAGATTATTAATTATTAAAGTTGCCAATACAAAGTGAACATACGTAAAGTGTATTCGACTGTCGTGGGACATTTCGACTGCCCGCGGAGCGGTGAGGGGGACAATGCAACATTTGATTGATTTTTGAATCGCCTCCGTCTAGCTTTTGCTGTCCCTCTCACAACACCGCACCGCGAATAATATATTACCACGAAAAGTAATTGTTTTACATTTATTTAATAATTATGATTTATAATTACTGCGAAAAGTTACTGTTTTACATTTATTTAATAATTTTGTTTTATAATATGCAATCGCGTTAAAGAAAAAAAAATATATATGTTTTTATAAAACTGACGTGTCAATATTAGACGGTTAGTGAAAGCAGTCTTGGAGATTGTTTTGATGCGAAAGGGCGAATGCGAGTCGCACGTCCCCCCTCTCCTGGCTCACCGATGAACCGTGCAGTCATCATTTAAATACATATATTAAATAAAACTATTATTTTAAATACTAAACCGATATGCCGTATATTTAAAACTATCGCAGTACTATCACGAATTAAATTGTTAATATATTACCACGAAAAGTAACTGATTATTAATTAAAGTTGCCAGTACAAAGTGAACATACGTAAAGTGTACGTAACTTTTGGCCGATTTGGCCTCCGCTTTCCGCTGTACCCCTCACTTCGTATTAAATACATATATACATATATACATATTTGAAATATATATTTTAAATAATAAAATTATTTTAAATACTCCCGACTGTTGACTGGTATAAGAAACATAAAATAAGCTTTGAAAACTTATTTAAAATAAAAATTATCATTTTTATTAAAACATCTGTTTTAAATAACTTAATTTTTTAAAAATGAAAGTGGTAAAGAACGTTTAATTCTTTACAGATATACTATTAGAATATATACGTCTATAATATATCAAAAATTTAAACATTTAAAACTTTAAACGATTATCTAATAATAATATATTAACCACGAAAAGTAACTGATATATTATTAATCCTAACATATCATTAAAATGAAAAGGTCAAGCCATGTTCAAAAATAGATCCTCGCAAATTAAAAAACCCAACAATTTAAACCTTTGAAAGCTAACAGCAAAAATTTGAACGTTTCTAAATTAAAACGATTACCTAACCAAACAAAATAAAAGACCCAATAAACTTCAACTTTTGAAAATTAACCCCAAACATTTGAACCTTTCTAAATTAAAATGATTATCTAATAATGTAACCTAATAATTTAAACCTTTAATATTATCTAATATAATATATTACCACGAAAAGTAACTGATATATTACTAAATGTGCAGTTCAAAGTGGACATACCTACATGTAAGTAAAACAGATTACAATCTGCATGTTACAGTTTTCTAGAAAATAACTGCAATTAACATACGTAAAGTATATTTTCTATGTTCAAAATAGGCCTGTTCTTTTTACTGAACTGGTGCACAGAGTGCAATAAGTTGAAGTGAAATAGATATACGTTTATTTCACTTCAACTTATTGCGCTGTCTGCACCAGTTCAGACAGTGCAGGCAAAAAGAACAAGCCATATGTACCACGAAAAGTAACTAATAGATCATTCAAGGTGCAAATTCAAAATGAACATACATACATACATATAAGTAAAACAGATTACAATTTGCATATTACAGTTATCTAAAAAATTTCTGCAATATGTTATTCTTAGTGCACAAAATATAAAAGTCGGTTATTGAGATTTGATTTGAAATTTTTAATTTATACTAGCCCGTGCAATGAAAAATAATTGCTTGTAATTCCAGAGTACCAATCTGTTAATGACTCGGAAAAAGAACATGGCGGCCTGCTCTCAAAAGACTGATGAGTTTCTGGTTGTTCACTTAGAAGTAATGTCGAAGCTTGTACGGAGTAATTTTTTCGACACTTGAAGTACGAAAAGTATTACTTATAAATAATGAATAATAAGATTAGATTAGAATAAAATAAGGACCCACCGTATTTTCAAAAGCTCCATAACGATAACGATGTGAACACACAAAATTATGTTGTAATGCCTTTTACTTATGTCATTCTCAACAATACCAATCGAGGCTTGCCGTCATTAATGCGAATATTTAAATCAATCTTCCAAACACTATTACATTTTGTACTTGCACCGTAAGAAATGATATCACTTTTTTTCAGAGTTAATTGATAAAGGAGGAGGGTCAATAAGGCTGATTTTTGGGCTGAAATGTCGCACTTTTTCCATTGCATTTTTGAATAGTAGATATCAAGAGCTTCCCAAAACACCCTATTTAAACCCTTTTTCGTTGGGTTACGAAAATATTAATTATGTAAACGATAGTTACGATCGATCAAAGTTAGAGTAATATTGCTAAATGGGAATTATAAATTTACTCTATCAAATCTTTAAGAAATAAAAAATTTCTTAAGATGCTCGATATTATGAGTTTACGAGGGTTGCTGATCACGAATCAAACATCAGTTTACAAAGATTCAATATGGCGGATGCAAAATGGCGGACGACTTTTTTCAAAATCAATCCAATTTGCATGAAACTTGTTAATTGGGGGTTCATAGGCAAGACGGTGGCTTGTTAACACTAGAGTTCTAGATATCAGAGAACCGCAACCGATGTTACGCGTCTTGATTGGCGTGACTGTGAGCTAATCATGACATTCATTCATTGGTACTTAAAATGGCTGACTAATAGACGATTGGTGGATTTCATAGTTCGTTTTAGTACTTTTCTTGGTAGTTTTGAGATACTGACTTAAGCCGGTTGCGCTTTTCTGATATCTAGGACTCTAGCTAACACGAACTACTACAAGGCCTCGGTTGCTCGGTTCGAGTCCTGGCATCGCATTCGAGCGTCCGACATTTTTCTCGGTCCAGCTCTTACAGAGACGTTTCTTAATTTTTCATTAAAATTATCACTTTTCGACCGCTTGTGGGTGTTTTCCAACAACGTACACAGATGACACAGTGTAACACTGTGTCTTACACAAAGTGTTCCAACTGTGACACAGTGTTACACTGCTCGACACTGTAAAAAGCTAAGTACGAACGTGTAGAGTATGCCAGTGTTACCAATTAGAGCTCTATCGTTCCAACAAGTCTTTACACAGTGGAGCACAGTGTAACGTTTCTGTGTCCTAGCTGGAAAACAGCCTGTATCTCTAAAACGGCTTGACAGATTTAAAATTTTTTTGGCTCTAATTACTCGTGGGGATGCCGTCTTTCAAGACATATAACGTTCGATTCAAAATTTTTTATATTTCAGTAGTTATGCACCTTCGAAAAATGGACTTTGGTGACTCGAGATAAGAGAGTTATAGTGTCTTTCAGTTTTTGAACATGGCCGGAGACACTACCGCGTCTCCTGATTTGTCCAATTCTTCAAAATAAGCCTCTGGGTATCGATTATGAAATTTTTTTCTCTAGGATGAAAAGTGAAAAATTTCTTCAGTAACTTCAATGATAAAAATTTTCACTTTTCACTTTTCATCCTAGGGAAAAAGTTTCATGATCGATACCTTGTTTAGACAATGAGCTGCTCTCTGGTGGTGATTCTCTTTCCTCCGAACCATTTCTTTAGGTTTGGAAACAGGAAATAGTCGCAGGGGGCTAAATTTGGCGAATGCTAGATGGGAAAACAATTCGTAACGGAATACATTGAATTTGGATATCGGTGCCGGGCACGTGTGAACCCGTGCATCGTCTTGATGAAGAAGTACTTTCTTCGTCGCCAAGTGGGGATGTTTTTTCTTTAAAATGTTGAAACGGTCCAATAAGGCTGCGTAGTATCGCCACTGATCGTTTGCTTTAACAAAAGGTAATCGATCACCTTTCCGGCCGACTTCACAGTCTTCGCCTTCTTCGGAGCTGGTTCATCCGATGAAGTCCATTGTTTTGACTGTTCCATCGTCTCGGATGTGAAGTAATGGATCCATGTTTCGTCCACAGTAATGAATCGACGCAGAAATTCATCTGGATTGCGGTGAAACATCTCCAAACATTGTTTTGAAATCGTCACGGTCGCGCTTATGGTCCACAGTGAGTAAACGCGACACCCATCATGCTGATAGCTTTTTCATACTCAATTGTTTGTACAAAATTGAAATCACTGTGTCATGTGATATGTCTGTGGTCTCAACAAGCTCGCGCACTTTCACTCGTCAATCAGTCAAAACAATATTGTCCTTTATGCGTGAAATCGCTGCTTCGATCTCGGCTGAGATCTCGAATGACGGAATGGATTGGTGGACTGGACGGTTGAGAACACTGAGCACTCCTTTTTAACTTGTTGTATGCAAGTTTTATTCACAAAGTAAACGTTGTTCGCGTGGCACGGCGAGAGAGACGATTAACTGCGGTTAATACGCCGATACTTATCCACGACGGTAGCCGTGATAAAACGTACAAAGTAACGAGTCGCGGTAGCGAACCCGTAAAAAGAAAGCTGCTGCTTTCAACGAGTAATTTGAGAGCACAACTTAATTGACACGGCAAGTACTGATTTGTGTCAGAGGGTAGAATCGCGCTGCGCGATTAGCGCGACGAATCGGCAGGACGACAGCGACATCGGTATCCAAATATGCGGCTAAATTGTAGTAATGATATTCGCAAGACGGCGCGGTGAGTACGACGAAAGATTCACGGACGGAATCGATGAATGGCGCAATCGATCCTTTATTCGGCTTTGTGGCGCGAAACTTATCCTATTCCGGAACAAATATCATGGATTTTATCGATGATTTCTGGTGTAGCAGGCTCAATTGGACGGCCCGAAAGAGGTGCATCACATGTGGATATTCGACCACGTTTAAATTCATTTCCTTAATTGTATATAGTCGCAAACGCTGGTGCAGATGTGCTACGAACATTATCCAACTCGGCTTTGATTTCTGTCGGCGTTAAACCTTTCATATGTAGATGTTTGATCACTGCACGAAACTCGTTTTTTTCCATTTTGCAAAAAAATACAAAGGTTGTTCGCTTTAATCGTCTACAGAAATGAAACATCTCGATGAATTCCGTTCAAATGTCCCTCTGACAGATTTTCTAAGAACTTGCCTTCGTACATATACAGGGTGTCATAAACCGATTAAATCATCTATCATGAGCAAGTAGAGTAGACCGAACTGAGTCGAAAAGCAATAGTAGACCGGATGAACGCGTTTATTCGGCTATTTTTAAGATTTAATATCTCGTTAAATATTGCGTAAAATGCAAAATGGTAAAACTTTTCGATTCAGTTCTGTTTACTCTACCTATTCTTGACAGGTGATTTAATCGGTTAATGACACCCTGTATATGTACCTGTATTGTAAATCAATCAGAGAGACATATTGGGTGCCTTCCAATAAGCGACATAGATGACACGGTGTGACACAATAATGTATCAGTACGTCCTTGTTGTTCGCTAATATTAAACAAGGATGAAATATGATCACTGTATTGTATCCCTTATTGGAAGGCATATATCAGCATCTTAAGACATTACTACTTAAGACGCGGTTTTAAAATAAAAACGAACTATGAATATTATGATCATTTGATCATCTTAAGACGATCCCAAATATAAGATTAAACTTTGAGATCGCCCAATATATTATAAATGTGTTTAATGTTTTATTTTTTAAACACGCACATGCGCGCGCGCGCGCGCACGCACGCACGCACGCACGCACGCACGCACGCACACGCACACACACGCACACACACGCAC
>NW_017277972.1:68203-88592 GCF_001594065.2 Cyphomyrmex costatus | reverse complement strand
CACACACACACACACACACTCTCTCTCTCTCTCTCTCTCTCTCTCTCTCTCTCTCTCTCTCTCTCTTTCTCTGTTTCTCTGCGATAAATTAAATTTTTGACAAAAATTCGAAATAATGATGTAAAATAATATCAAAAGGAAACTTTACCTCTGCTTTAATTTTATAACAACCATTGCCATCTCGAATATTTGGTTTATATTTCATATTATATCTCTTTATAACAAGTCCTTCCTCGTTATAACGGAGGCGAATATTGAATTCCTGTATCAATTCTTCCCTGTGGCAAAAGTCGCAATAATTAATCAACTTAAAAATATTTAAAAAGAAATAAATAAATAATTTCATATAAGAAAATTATTTTACATCTAGTGAACATCTAATTTCCAAACAATAATCCTAATTATAACATTGGCGGCTTATCTTATTGTAACATTTTAATATTCTACCTATTTGAAATTAAAGTAGATCGACATATAGTTAGAGAACCTTCCTCTTCGGTGAATATATCGTTGAGAAGTTTTAATCTGTCTTCATAAGGTGTATCAATGAGCAAGATGTCATTATGCAGAATCACATCGAACGCAACGAAACACGGTTGATGATGACTGCTCGCCAATAAATGTTTGACGTCGACATTCATACCTTTTGTACTAAAGATTTGTTTCTCTTTATGCCAAGCCATTAATTCTCCATCCAATATAAAAGAATGACAATTCGAATTTAAACACCGCGTAAATACCGCGGTTAAAAGACCTATCGGAAATATTATAATTAATACTACACATTTTTCAAAACGAGATGAATGTATAAGTAGTGTATGTACAGGCGATTGTTAATATCGAGTAATTTATTAATAACGATTGACAAACAAATTAAGTTTCTTTACTTTACAATAACAAATTTTTATAAAGTGACTACGATTTTTCGAAAAGTACTTAACTGATTTTCAATTTTTTTTAAATTTCTTCAGGGTGTCAAAAATTAGTCCTTGAATGAAGGATTTCTTAATTTGATCAACAGTTTTTTTTATATTCACCAAAAATGAACAAAATTTTTATCGAAAATTGAACGTTCATGTTCAAATGTCTGCAACTTTTTTATATATTATTATTTCGTAAAATCCTTTGTTCAAGGACTAGATTATTGAATACATTAAATGAATATTTTTGTTTTTTTATTTTAGATTACCTAAAACCGAGTAATAATGATCACTGCAAATGTTTTGTCGACAAAATACCTGCCACTCTCACAATTCATCACATTTTTAAATGTAAAATATATAAGGATTTGTAGTCTAACATGTACACAGTAAAATGGAATAAGCATTTTTAAAAAGTCTAAGTTTTCGAATTAAAAAAATTCTCAAAAATCCCTTCTTTTTCATCCTCCTGACTAGTAGTGCCCCCTTAATAAATATAAATATTAAGTAAATAGAAAGAACATATAATCTCACATGTAAGATGTTTGTAGTGATCAAGTGTCATGTATTTAAAATTATTAGGATAGTGCAAATGAGATGGCCGTTTTTCGTATTTTAAATTTCTCGCCTTTGTAGTACATCTTTCTTTTATACAGATAGAGCTGGTATTTGAATTATTTGAAAAGTACATGTCTCGCATACGAATATGAATACATAACTTCATTTATTTACTACGATATTAATTGTTGAAATTCGCATTTAGATCAACATGGAAAATAAAGAAATTTGAGAGTTCAAACTCGGTTGAGGCAACGTGAAACATTAATACTGCTAGAGAGAAACCTAAGAGAGGACATGAAGGCCTTTACCTGTAACCGCAAAATGGCTTGCGCACTACCGCCCCTTGAAGAAGTGAATGTTAACTACACAACAATATCCATCTTTTTACGGCGCTCCTGATGGAAATAAATCACTAAAATCATTAAATTATTTATTAATTTGATAGATTTTAGTTAGTTTTTTGCACTTTCTTTGTTTTTCCTATACAGAATAATGATAAAATATTGCACAGAATAGTAACGTGCGATAAAAAGTGGATACTTCACGACAACCGTAGACGTTCTGCGCAATGGTTAGATGCGAATAATCTTCTGAAACACATACCAAAACCGGACCTTCATTCAAAGAAGATTATGGTGTCTGTATGATAGTCAAATAAGGGCATTGTGCATTATTCGTTTATCAAACGAGGTGAGGTCAAAAACAATGATAAATACTGCCAGGACATTGACATTATGTACCAAAAGTTGCACGCTCAACAACTGGTATTGGTCAATCAATAAACACAGTATGTTGCTTCACGATAATGCCAGACCACACATTGCAAAGAAAACCATAAAAAAGCTAATCGGGCTGAAGTTCAAAGTTCTTTCTCATCTTCCCTATTCTCCAGACATTTCACCAACAGATTATCATCTATTTAAGCATCTGCATTGGTTTGTAGCTGACAAAGTTTTTCAAGAAGAAAAAGATGTTAAAAATGCATTCTACGAATTCGTCAAATCTCGTTCTCCAGATTTTTTAAGAATGGTACTAATGCACTAGTATTACGTTGGCAGAAGTGTATTAAAATAAATAGAGATTATTTTGATTAGTATATAAAGGAAGTTTTAAGTTTATCAAATAAAGATCTCTAAAGTTTAAATTAAAAAACGGCTATTTTAGTATATTTGATTGAGATTCACACGAACAGCTGTGTTGGCTCGTATAAGCATTCTTTTATATATTTGGATTTATTCTTTTCGAGTTTTTATTCTTTTGTTAATTCTAATATAATTAAGTATATTGTTAATGTAATAATTTTATATAATATATAGTATTCGCTACAAACATCTCAGTGGCTGTATGCTCTTTCCATTTACTGTTTCTTTATTTTATTTAATTTGGAGTATTCATTGTCATACCCGAAGATCCAGTTTCTCCATATCCAGGTTTGTTTGTAATGTCGTATCCTCTACGTGTGAAGTATTTAAATTTTCCATTCTTCATATGGAGTTGCGACCTTTCGCCGTCGTATTTAGTTTGAACATAATATAAGTCATTGTCCCGAAATAACTTACCGATATTTTCGATATTGCATCTCTCTAAGAGCATTGGTTTAAAATATGAAAATATCTGTATACTACATTTTAATTTAATCTTAGGATTATGTAACTGGTTACAAATCTCGCGCAGATCATTCGTCACAAGAGATTTATCATTCGCGTCGGGATGATATACTTGAAAGAAATAAACTGCGATTAGTACGTTTTTCAATGCGTCGTGAGATACATTTATTATTTACATCTACAAATTCTGTCATTAGGCAATTAAGTTATACGAACTGTGCAGTATTTTTTGTGGTCCTATACCAAGTCGTAAATCTTTAAGAATGATACGTGTCATCCACTTCATCTCAAATCCTGTAATTTGTCGAAAAAGTACTCGAAACGTTTCAACTTTTTGCTGCTTCGTTACATTCATCTTTCTTTCGGAGATACTATCAAGGAATTCGTTGATCTGCGCGATCGTGAGTCCAGTATCGATTCGAGGTAACTTTTTATTCAATACGTAATAAGCTCGATCAGCGAAATCATTTCCTATAAATTTGTCCGACGAGAATTCTCTAAAATAAGATTGTTGCACTTTTGAAAAAAAAAACATTTCTTCAAGTAAACTTATAATACATGTTAGTATTATAGATGAGTATTATAGATGTAGGGGTACATTTGTTATAATGTAAAATTCTTAAATAAAAGTATGTTGAAAAGGGCTACGAGTCAAGTTATTATTTTGATATTTAATACAAAAGAGTTCGTAAATAAAGATTAAGATAAAAATATAAACATATTAATAATAACAGACATTTCGACTTCGATCGGGTTATTACCACTGTTAAATATATACATAATATAATTAAATGATTATCTAATCAAAAAAAGATCCACAAAAATTTAAACTTTTAAAACTTTAAATGATTATCTAATAATAATAACCTATCCTCAAAAATTTAAACCTTTAAGACTTTAAATGATATTATCTCATATAATATATTATCAAGAAAAGTAACTGATATATTATTAAATGTCCCAGTTCAAAGTGAACATACATAAAGTGTATATTTTCTAAATTTAATAATATATATTACCACGAAAAGTAACTGATATGTTATTCAAGGTGCAAGTTAAAAAAATGAACATACATACATACATATAAATAAAACAGATTACAAAATTTGCAGATTACAGTTTTCTAGAAAATAAATACAATATGTTATTCTGCACAAAATGTAAAAGTCGGTTATTGAGATTTGATTTGAAATTTATACTAGACCGTACTAAGAGTAATATATCGTAGTTATTTAAAAAAAAAAACTGCAAATTGTAATCTGTTTACTTATATGTATGTATGTTCATTTTGAACTTGCACCTTGAATAATATATCAGTTACTTTTCGTAGTAATATATTATTAAATTTAGAAAATATACCTTTATGTATGTTCACTTTGAACTGGCACATTTAATAATATATCAGTTACTTTCGTGATAATATATTATATTATTACTAGATAGTATCATTTAAAGTCTTAAAGGTTTAAATTTTTAAGGTATTATTATTACATAATCATGTAATTTTTAAAAGTTTAAATATTATTATTAGATAATCATTTAAAGTTTTAAAGATTTAAATTTTTGAGGATTTTTTTTTTATTAGATAATTATTTAAAGATTTAAAGGTTTAAATTTTTGAGTCTTATTATATTATTAATAATTTTATATTTTCATCTTAACTTTTATTTACGAACAATAAATCATTTATTATAAGTATCAAAATAATAATTTGGCTCGTAGCTCTTCTCAAATACTCTTATTTTATTTGTATAACTTGAGCTATTCTATATTATATACAATATATATACTATATATAAAATTCTTAAATTATTATGTATATGTACTTAAAATGGTTACAATTAGGAAATTATCATACTAACCGATAATTTGTCAATTTTTTATAACTGTCGCTATTTTTTGCGAAACCATATATGTGAGCGTAAAGATTTGCCAACGAAACTTGCTTCAAATTATGCGGTCCACGCTGTCGTTCAAGGTGAGGTACTAGCAATCTTAAGATAGGATAAAATGATACATCCTAAAATTTAATCGAATCATAATTATAATAGAGCTGAAATATAAGTAAGGAGTATTATCGTCATAGAATGTAATAAATTTTGATACTTTATCTAAGCTGATTTTTAGATTGTTGAAATTTGTTGTTTAGAGTTATATTGTTTAGAGTATGATTTCATCGGAATACAATAAAATATCAACAAAAATCATTAATTATTATTTATCATTATAATGATAAAAACGTAAAAAAAATCTATCATAATTAATGATAATTGATAATTATAATTATCAATTATCATTAATTATGATAGATTTTCAGTGATTTTTTAAGTATACATAGAAAAAGGGATTTCAATAAAACTTACAATGAAACATTACGTTTTTATTGATATTTTATCGTATTCCGATGAAATCATACTCTCGTAACAGAAAGCGATAAAGAATGCTGGAGAATGATATTATTTCTTTTGGGGATAGCTTTTTCTTAAATTTTTTTCCTTTCCAGACTTAGAGAAGCGACAAATTACGATAGAAATTAATTAAATTTTCCGTAAATTCCATACGTTTCATTGTCTTCTTTCTTTCGACATTTTTATTCATCGAAATTTATTATGGTTTGTATTTGTCCTAATTTTTGCAGTGTTATTATTACGTATGTAATGTAATCGCGAATGTGCGTAGCGGTCATCGACGCGAGTCCTTTGATGCGGTAAGATGTGTAAATGCCGATACCGGGTGCTAAGCAACTGCGCGCTTCCCCTCTTCTCCAACGCGCTGCCGACCATCGTTTGACGAACTGGCCCGGGCTATACTATACCTCGATAGTCCAGGAAAATTAGTCAGAAATATATCTGTTTTTGGAAAAAATGTTATTCAGGACGGACGCTTCATTAAAGTTTGTATTTTGGTGTGTAAATTCTTAAAAAAATTGGAGTAACCAAATTTTTTTTGTTTTTCAATGTTCAATAAACAAAAACACGTAAAAAACGGTTTTTTTTTCAGTTTTTCTATTCTAGCTGAAGAACGTGATGTTGTACGGAAAAACTGTTAATGGAAAAGTTGTAGCTCTTGAAATTCTCTACAAAAATGGTCATTATGTTTTCGAGAAATTAATATTTCAATGAGATAATAACAAAAAATCGTGAAAAAGTAAAAAAAAAATCAATTATTTTTTATCTTACGCAGTTTTATCGTTAGGAATGTACATTTTGGTGAAAATGTAGCCTAAATGACGTAGAATATCGTGGTATTTTTTTTATTACGATTAAATTTTTATTTGACGGGAAATTTGCATTTTCATTTTTTTTCATTTTTTTTTGGATTCTAATTATTACAGCTTCTGAAAGTCGTACAGTAAATTATAAAAACGCATTTTTTTCGTTAAAACTTGTACTAAAAAACGTATATTTCAGATTTTTTTATTACTGCTTAGAATGTTGTCAAAAACGACATTAAACGAAATTGTGTCATTTCATACTAATTCATTATCTTATTCACTTGTATTTATTGTCAAAACAAAACCCACATAGCCTTCTACAATACAGATTCAAATTAATTTTGACACCTTGTGCCATCTGTTGCCACTGACATACAACTACTTGGATACTTTCACCAGCTGCCCGGCCCCCCTATTAGGAAGTACACCCAACGTCAACGATTCTCGGCCTTTCAACTTCTGTTGTCCTTTTCTGAACCAATACATTTTCATGTAAAGAACAAAGACAGCACAGGAAGGCCGAGAATCGTTGATGTTGGGTACCATCTTAAATCAATATTTATCGTACATTATTAATAATTACTCGACAAATTGTTGTGTAGTTTTTGATGACTATCCCGAAGTAATAACTTCACATTGTCTTAAAACAGCCGAACGCCTACGCAGAGAGTGGAAAAACGTTGGACGTGAAATAATTTTTGACGAAACTTCCATTATCCCCATTTCGCAAGAAAAATTGTTATCAAATATAAAGAATAAAAAAAATTGATTGCATTAATATGTACGAAATTACGTGAAGCAGGATGTCGCGCAAAAGTTGCATATGAAGATGCTGATGTTTTAATTATTGACACTGCAATTGAATTGTCACACGCTCATAATGTCATTATTATCGGTGAGGATATTGATTTGTTGGTGATTTTAATGCAATGTGCACCACAAAACGAAAATATGTTTTTTGTACAGCCAGGTAAAGGTCACTCAAATGCAAAAATGTTCTCTGCAAATAGTTTTAAATATGAATCGCTGAAATCATTGGTCGCATTCTTACACGCATTTTCGGGTTGCGATACGACATCAGCCTTCTTTAATCAGGGAAAAAATAAAATAATTAAAACATTGCTAAATAACGAGGGGCTAAGACAAAAAGCTTTGATTTTTAATGACATTAACGCAACGCCCAAAGATGTAGCTAGTCGTGGAAATACATTAATTGCAGCGATGTACGATGGAAAGGAAGGAAAAAAATTACATGAAATTAGATTTGACCGGTACAGACAGCATACCTTGAAGCACTGTGTAAAATTATCGGCATTACCACCGACTGAAGCTGCCGCAAAGGAACACTGTTCACGAGTATACTTGCAAACACAAATTTGGATCGGAAATGGAAAAGATCCAGAACAATGGGGTTGGAGGATGAGTAGCGAGGGTCCTATTCCGAAATATATGGACAACGTCCCCTATCCTCCTGAAGTGGTTTGCAGTATAGCGTGCATATGTGTCACAGGCTGCAAGGGGAAAAATTGTAAGTGCAGAAAAAACGGATTACACTGTACAACATTTTGTTCAAACTGCACCGATAACTGCACAAATGTAGCTGCTTTCATTGCCGATGAAAACAAGACAGAAAGACGAAAGCGATGTGCTATTTTTATTAAAAGATGTTCAAGAACATCTTTTAGACAACGATGACTATGAACATTTTATTAATGAGAGTGATGTTGACGACTTTGTTGTTGAAATGTAACAAATGTAAATTTAATAAAAGCTCATTGACAAGTATACAATATTTTTTATTAAACCTTTCTTAGCTCCCGTTCCGTGATGACATCATTTGTAAATTACTTTTCATACAGTTAAGATGTGTATAATTTGACTTGCAAATTTAGTGAATAATTATCTTCTTTTATAATTTTCATCCTACATATAGAATTTGATGACTTGATATCCATATATTGGCTCTGTGTATTTTAATTTTGACTAATGGACTGGAAATTTCATTTGGATTAATCTTTCTCGCATATAAACGAAGAATGGATTATAACAGGTTTTTTCATCGTTCAAGTAAATTGACTACTGCCATCGAATATTGGAGCGTTCGTATTGTTTCATGAAAGTTTGCGACTGTTGAGGATGTATTTTATATTTATTAGAGAATTTACAATGTTTTATAATTTTTATTTGTTTTTGCGTCTGTGACATGTAAACGGTTTAATTTGATTGGGATTTTTGTTGCGGCTGAGGATGACTTTGTAAAGTCGAAACGTTCTGCGCTAATTTTATCGATTGTAATAAATTTGTTTAATAGTAACAACAAATATAGCTCATTATTTGTTTGACCTGGGAGGTATATTTAACTTTTATAATTTTTGATTTTATATGAGCTGATAATATTTATTAATATTTTACTAATATTCCTGTAATAGCAAATATTAATATCTCGATTATTATTACAAATTTCGCTAAACGGTAAAGGACTTTTATGTTTATTTCGATCCCATCTACCTTTCTGTATGCGGCAGAAAAAGTTTCGCCGGACACTTTGTATATACATATATGTATATGTACAAGCGAAATTTTTTAAGAAGTTGAAAATACCATGAGGATATAATAAAAGATTATTTATTCACTCTTATATCGATCGTTTAATATCTTTTGATTAATATTACAACCGAGTACATAAAAATTGATTGGATTTTTGTTTATTAGTTAAAAATATACAATTATATAATTTTTTAAAACAATGAACATATAACGGAACGTGTAAATTAATAGATTAAATAAAACTATAAAAGATTAAAGTATGTCGATTTTTTTCATTTACGCTTGTTACTTAAATTGACTCATGATATTCTTATATGATTAAATAGAAAAAAGAAAATATAATAGAAGGTGATATATAATAGAAAAATAATAAATGTATATCGATAAAATATATTTATAGAATTAAAAAAATAAAATAAAATAAAAAATTAAATATAAAAATCGACTCTCGAAAATTTCAAATCAATAGAATAAATAGGCTAATGAGAGTAAAATCGCTGTTAGTAATGCGAGAAATTATATTTCCAACCATGTGGTTTTGATTGCTGACGATGAAAGTGACCACTTTCCTACTTATCCATGGCTTTTTCGCGAATGTACTACTGAAGATGGCTCGGATGTAAGCCGAAACGTATAGTAATTTTATATATGATATTATTTAATTGTTAATAAATATATGTTTTTTATAATTTCGCATTACTAACAGCGATTTTACTCTCATTAGCCTATTTATTCTATTGATTAGAAAATAAAATAAGTTTTAGTTAAAAAAAAAAACAATTCATTTACAATGAGATTTTTAAGAAAAAAAATTTAATATAAAAATAATTATAAAATAAGGTAGAAATAAAAATAAAATTAAAATAATGCTTTTAATATCCTCTTTCATCTTTCACTCACACCACCATCTTCGACTCATCGGACCTCCTTCCACCCTCCCTGCCCCACCACTCACCTCTCTTTTTCGCCGTATTTAACTCTCTTTCGTTATATAATATTTTTAAATCATTTTTGTATATATTTGTGATATATTTGTACTCTAAAAAGTAAATGATATCCGAACAAAATCATATCATAAAAATGAAAAGTTTAAGTTTCATGTTCAAAAAAGGATACTCAAAAATTTAAACCTTTTTATCTAATAATGATATATTACCATGAAAAGTAACTGATATATTATTAATTAAAGGTGCCAGTACAAAGTGAATATACATAAAGTGTATGTAACTTTCGGCCGATTTTCGAATCACCTCCGTTTTCCGCTGTCTAATAAATATAATAATATAAATAAAATTACAATCGGAGAAAGGGAAGCAGAGTAATATGATCGCCAGAGTGCCGACGCCACAGTACTGCACACCAGTGCCATTGCTAGTGCCGACGCCAAGCAGAACAACAAGTCATCATAGTATCAAAATGATGTCGAAATGACTCCAAAGTGATTATTAAAAGACATTTTTCAATGTCATTTTGATGTCATTGTGACTTCATTGTGACTTGATCTTCTGGTTGAGCAGTGCTGAGCCCGTGCCGACGCGAGTGCCGAGGACAGTGCCTGACGCGGAGCGTCGATTACTTCTAGCTTTGTCTATTAATGCTGTACATACATAGTAATAAGTCGTTTTGGCTTATGTGGATTGTTTGCTTTCTTTCATTCTATACCTTTGACTAAATTTAACTAATTGACTTTCTGTTTTGACACTGACTGATTAGTATGTTGTTACATCCCACTAAAAATCCCTCTTTCTTCATTATTATAAATATATGATTCATACATTTTCTTTATCTTATTTCTAGTTTGGTATTTCGTCTTAGTCAGATATTCTGTCTCCATTATATCTATATTTCGTAACCGTCCCTTTTATAGAAGGGCCTATCTTAGTTCATAAACATTCAAACAACAGATGACTCACGCTCGCATACTCTTATGCGTCACGTAGATAAAGAATATCTATTTTATAATCTTTTTCCTTCGAAGGCCTTTTTCTAGAAAAATGTTAAACAATAGCATATATGCCTAATAATTAAGTAGTAGTATATGGTAAGATCTTTCCGAATGCGAGGATGAATATCTTTTATTTTTCCTTTTCTTTCTTTTGTCTCTTATTCTTAATGAAACTAAAATCCAAGAGTCATAATATATAAAGTTATAAAATATTTTAACCCAACTTAAAATATACAACATTAATATAATTTAGAACATGTCGTTACATTTCGCCTCGCATAAGGATATTAGTTAAGGAAAATCGAACTTTTATAAATTATTAAAACTCTCGTCTACTAAGATAAGACTAGACTCGTAGTGTCGGGAGTAGGGCTTACGCGGAGCGCTGCTCCCTTATCGTAAGAAAACAAGCGCGAGCATAGGTTCCACCAAATTCTAAAGAATCTTGATTGGTCCTGGAAGGACACTCCCACGTTCATTTTTTAGTATAAAAGAGCTGCGAAAAGCAGGAAAACTGTCAGTTGTTAGAAGAAAATTCATCATTAACTAGTCAGCCAGTCGTCAGAAGAAACTTCACCATTCTTTAGTTGGAACTATCCTCACGCTTCGCATCTAGACGTAGGTTATTTCTCCTTTTGTGTCATTTATTTTTTTATTTTGTACTTAATAAACAGAATATAAAAGTTATTCAGCCGAAACCGAAATCTCAACTCTGCGTCTCGTCTAGTAGTACATGAATATCCGAGGAGTTGCTAAGACTGTCGCTGCCAATAGTGTGGCCCCCGTCCTAAGCATTTTTTCGGAGCATTCACAAATTATAGAGGACTGTGTTGTGACTGTCGCTGCCAATGGCGTGGCCCCAGTCTTAGACATTTTTCTCGAAATTAGACAATTTCTTTCGCGTTGCTTCCATGCCTTCAAAAGGTGGACGAAGAGAAAAAGAGAAGAGATTAAGGTTCCAGATCAAAACAGCCTTTAATAAAAATCACGATCCTTTTCCTTATTTCGAAAAACTAGCGCGTCTACTAAACCATAATAAACCATTAGATCCATCTCCCGAACGCAAATATATCCTCAGCCTATTAGAAATTAACCTCACCTTTCCCAATTATAAAACCATCCGAAAAGGCGATCCACGCAGGCTCGCCTACAAACTTCGCGAACTCTTTGGGACCGGGTTCAAAGTCACCCTTCCTAAAAACTATCCTACCCTTCCTCCTGAACATTCCTAATCGCACATCCTGACCTCCAATCCCAGGGTAAATTGCTTAAATGCATTGACCCAAAAATAGGAGAGAATTTCTAAAACCACGACGTTCCGTAACAATGTTAAGAACCGGTTTTCAATTAATATTAGTATTGTTTGCGATGATTAAATGTCGCTCATGCGGCATTTGAACCGCGTGCGATGAGGTGAGGGGGACAGCGGAAGGATGAGGCGATTCGAAATCGGCCGAAAGTTACATACACTTTATGTATGTTCACTTTGTATTGGTACCTTTATTAATAATATATCAGTTACTTTTCATAAACTTAATCTTGGATAAACAAATATTATAATCTTTTTAAGACCGTGGAATTGATAAACAATAAATAGGAAGAATCTTGGAATTAATCTTGGATCCTTCTTTATTGTTGAATATAATTTATAGATTAAACAAACTTACCTAAATGAAGTTCGATCTTAATTATGTCCTGTACTGGGTTCTCGTCCTGATGATAATTATTGTAGTTGCGCTCCCGCGTGCCCAACCCAACAGGATTTTAGATGGAAAAAGACGAAATCCTTGTGCCTGCGCGGTGCCTGGCGCGCCGCCGGTCGCGCCAAATAACCTCATCTTTTAAAGCTTCGCAAATCGCCTTAGCATGTCCCGGGCGGGAAAATGTGCTAGGACGAGAACCCAGGACATAATTAAGATCGAACTTCACTTAGGTAAGTTCGTTTAATCTATAAATTATGTCCGAGTTCTCGTCCGGATGATAATTATTGTAGGATGTTTAGAGGACAATTTGCGATCTGGGTCCACTGAGAACCCAGTTGAGAAGGAGACGCAGTGGTCTTAATACAGAGACACCAGAGACTATATCTGAAAAGATAGAACAAATAAAATTGATTATCGTAACTCAGTGCCCATAAGAAGCACTGATGAGGCGAATGCCTCTGAGCCAACAAGGGAACGATTGTAAAATTTCGCGTATAGGGAAAATGGCTGAAAAGTTCAATGCCGCCGGCGTTAGATCGCCGTTGAACGATTTTTTTTTTTTTTTATACTCTTGTGATTTGTTCTCAGAATAAAACCCTCACGCCGTAGACACAGTTTCCCACATAACGTCACATAATACAGTGGCGTCCGACAGGGCTGCGATGGAGAGTATACGAATACGAGATGTGTCAGGGGAAAAGCTAAGTTTAGAGGCTGGCTCCTATTTTGATGAGCTCGGCGATGCCATCGTTCATCTCCTTCACAGCCTGATACTCGGTCAAACTGAGACGGCGCTCATTAGAGGTATCGTAAATGCCGCCTTCAGCTTCGGTATGTTCGCCATGAGTATCGCGCACCTGTAAATTGTGCTTAGCTGCGACCTCCTCAAGCTTGGCTTTGTTTGCCGCGAGATTCGGCATTTTGATATGCACCGAGGCACGCATCGTCGTACCCAGATTCCTCGGGCAGAACATCAGGGAGCCAAAGTAATCGTGCGAGAATGGCAGCCGCTTCTCAATCTCGTTTACCGCTGTCATTAAGCGTACCGGTAGGATCGAGATTGCCGAAGTAGTCGACATTACCGAAGTAATGTCCTTGGGCGGAAGTTGTTGGTCGTCTTGCAGCCGCCGTGGTAGTCGTCGATGATGGGATAGGACCTCGGCGAAGACGGTGTACGCCTCAGCGTCGGGTGCGTAGATACCGACGCCAGAATCATGATTCTCCAAACCAGATTGGATAACGTCCAAGAGAGTAGAACCAAATGAGGTCTTTCTGGTCTTGAGCTGATCGACGATCTCTTTGGTTAAATGCTTCTTTAGCGGTGATTTGCTGTCGGACTCGACCAACTTCTTATAGCCGGATTCCAGTTTGTCCAGAACCGCTACGTCCACCATGCGACGTCCACGAGAAGCGACGGCGACGAGAGATCGGAAGGTAATCGAATGGCGCATCTTGATTCACGAACGGCGACACGTACTGGCGCGAGTCGGAAACGAAGTTAGGAAGTCGCAAGCAGGTAGACGAATCTCCCTAGATCTTTCGATGTAAATGACTGTTAAGCCCACTCACAGAGTTCCTCGTGGTTTTCAAATTTAGGTATAGAAGAAGCGGCTGGGGTTTCCCCGGCGCCGAAGTATTTAATCTCTCCAGGATCCGAATGAGTGCTCGATTCTCTTTGAATGTGATTTGAGAGATCCTTATTGCTGCCAGAGTCTGACATTGTTGTCCCGTGCCTAAGGCGAGAAGCATTCCAAGCTTCCTGGTGAGCCCTTCCAAGGAGAGATTCAGATGCGGAAAATCGGAGGCTAACTTTTTGATTACGGGAGCAGGGTCCCAAACGTAGTCGTATTTTGGACGCTGCGGCTTGTAAACGCTTGCTCCCTTGCAGAAGCGTTTAACAAGAGGATTTTTGCCGATTGAATTTTGTAAGATCAGAAAAATGGCTGATCTGGCTGTGTTGAGAGTAGAATAAGAGTTAGCTGATTCCGCAATCATAACGAGAAAATTCAAGGTCGCTTCGGCCGTAGGAGTAAAGGGCGAGAGGTGGCGATTCCGACAAAAATCCCACCAATCGTGTAGAAGCTTGGTGTATTGACGGATCGTCGACGGGACTAGAGACGCTAGAAGAGTGTCTAAAGCGGAATCCGGGGCTTCCCCGAGGGGCTTCGAAGGCCCTTCTGATACGTATCCTGCAGCCAGGGAAAGGGTCCGATAAGCCGGGTGATGATCCCTAAGAGAGGCAGAAAGCAGATCGTAAGCCGTTGCAAAGACGAATGAGAATAAGTTTCTGGCCTCACATCACCGTCAGATATCCTTGGCCAAGGCTGGGAAATTTGACCCACAATAGTTTATGAAAGAAAACACTGTTGTATTGTCAATGCGAAGCAAAAAGTTCGCATCTCTCCGACCTGTGGCAAAACATGATGATGGTGAAGACTCCTTTTATCTCCTAATGTGGAGCATAGGACGTCTACGGGCCTCTTCCACTCTTTGTCCGAGGCCTATATTCGTTTCTCGAGTCAAATTGACTTTCAGATTTGTGGGTGATTGATCCACAGAAACCTACCCGAGGGGGTAATCACTTAATGTAATCGTGGGACGGAGTCCCTGAAATCATTATAAAATTTATATAAAATTTCGGTATACATATAATCCGACCGTTACAAGAAATAATTGTGTAATATTAGATAAAATCGTTTATTTTATCAAATGACTGCATATAATAATAAGAAAAAATTATTTGTCATCAAATAAAATTATATAAAATTAAATGAAATCATGTAATCTGTGGGACAATATTTCAGATAGTGGTTACGCCCTCGATCCTACCTCAGTTAGATATTAGAGACATATATCTACAAATATATACTGATGTATACTGATGTATAGGACCTACAATTTAACGCCGAATTCGAACGGCGCTGATGATCATAGATCATCAGATCACCAGATGGAGCCATTTTTTGGCTCAATAAACGCGAAAAATCGCGTTTGGGCGCACGTGGAATTGAACTCGGGTCAACAGATCGCGAGTCAATCGCACCGAGCGGTGCGCCACTCGACGCCACTGCGGCAAAAGATATAAGACCGAAAAATGCCACCTTGTAATATGGAGAACTCTCACTTCTGGCGCCCACCCCGTGTGAGCGCTGTGAACCGGCTACATCCCATCCGTTTAGAAAGGCATCTGAAAATAAGAGAAAAACGAAATCGACGAGGTACGCGACGCTTTCGTATCCTCATTCTCTTAGCGAAGTCAATACTGGCCGCAGAATCTTCTTTTGCGTCCGTGCCGTGACTATCGGCGATGGTACCGCGACCGGGACGCCGATCTCCGGGATGGTTTCCTCGAGGACTTAGCCCCCGCTCGAGGACTCTGCGATGACATCTGGGTGGGGGCTTTCTCGTTTTCCGCAGATGCGGCTTGCTTGAGTGGCAGTTGTCTCAAGAACTGATGTTTAACTGATCCACTTGCGGCGGGCGTGCACTTCAAAAGACCGCGCCCCGTCCTTTCACGGGATTGAGCATCCTTTATGTTCTCCGCGAACGTGGCCCCGAAGAGCCATTCGTCTATCGGGGATGTGACAACCGTAGTCTTACCTAGTAAATTTGGACTCGGATTAATAAAGGCACGTCTGTGTAACGAGAGCCAATATTGAAGATCTGTCAATAAAAGGATGACATGCGCTATCTGGACGATGGCTGATTCCGCCGACTCTGGAAGCGAAGGTTCCAAGACTAGGGGCGAAGAGGCCCGTGCCCAGAGCGCTCAGTAGGCCGCAACCTGTGATTATGACGCAACTTGATGCTCATCTCTTTTTAGCACCGGCGAGTTTGGTCCTTGAGAGAAGAACCTTACTCATTTTTGGTGCACTTAAGTCCCCCTTAACCTCAAATATGGTCAGCAACCTTTTCCGTTTATCCGCGTCCAAGCCAGAGTGTATAGTACTACTGGTAGATTCGAACATCTGTGAACCCCAGGAAACGTCCTGCTCATGACGCTTTTGGACCCGAACAATCTAGCTGCAAGAGACAGTGAAGCCGCCTGAACGGCCGGCTCATCGGTCTGATTTTCACTAAAGGAAATCAAGACCGCGTTCTCGCGAGAAGAATCTAAAAAGATGGTAAGACCGTCAACAAAAAAAGCCTGGGGGAACACGTCGGATTAGCCCCCTCTATACCGATGGCGCCGTGCGCACAAGGGGTCGCGGAGGGAGCTTACCTGGTACAAAGCCCCGGCTTAAGGAAGCCGTCTGTTCCCCCGATAGCTGAGGAGATGCTCGAAGGGACTGCGGCGTTGCAAGGACCGGCTGTTGACTAACGACGGGCAACCTAACCTCGATTCTGTTCAGACGCTTCGTTTGAGCCTCGAGAAGTCGCAGCAATTCTCCCATCCTCGGATTCCCGATGTCTGTAAGGGGGGCCTCGGAATGCTGTGATGTACTGCGTGACGATCGCCTTGCTCGGCTTCTTGAATCCCACCGTGACCGCGATCTCGAGGATCGATCACGATACCGGGTACGAGAACGAGCTCTGCGAGCGTTGAACGATTTCCTAGGCGACTTAAAACAGCTTCTATGCCTGTCTTTAGGCATTGCGAATGGTATTATTGACCAACAATGTGTGTGAACGAATAAAAACTGTAAACCACTGCGCGAACTGTTGGGAAGCACAACAGGAAACACAAAGAGGTTATTTGACGCGACCGGCTCGTAGTCTTACCTAGTAAATTTGGACTCGGATTAATAAAGGCACGTCTGTGTAACGAGAGCCAATATTGAAGATCTGTCAATAAAAGGATGACATGCGCTATCTGGACGATGGCTGATTCCGCCGACTCTGGAAGCGAAGGTTCCAAGACTAGGGGCGAAGAGGCCCGTGCCCAGAGCGCTCAGTAGGCCGCAACCTGTGATTATGACGCAACTTGATGCTCATCTCTTTTTAGCACCGGCGAGTTTGGTCCTTGAGAGAAGAACCTTACTCATTTTTGGTGCACTTAAGTCCCCCTTAACCTCAAATATGGTCAGCAACCTTTTCCGTTTATCCGCGTCCAAGCCAGAGTGTATAGTACTACTGGTAGATTCGAACATCTGTGAACCCCAGGAAACGTCCTGCTCATGACGCTTTTGGACCCGAACAATCTAGCTGAAAGAGACAGTGAAGCCGCCTGAACGGCCGGCTCATCGGTCTGATTTTCACTAAAGGAAATCAAGACCGCGTTCTCGCGAGAAGAATCTAAAAAGATGGTAAGACCGTCAACAAAAAAAGCCTGGGGGAACACGTCGGATTAGCCCCCTCTATACCGATGGCGCCGTGCGCACAAGGGGTCGCGGAGGGAGCTTACCTGGTACAAAGCCCCGGCTTAAGGAAGCCGTCTGTTCCCCCGATAGCTGAGGAGATGCTCGAAGGGACTGCGGCGTTGCAAGGACCGGCTGTTGACTAACGACGGGCAACCTAACCTCGATTCTGTTCAGACGCTTCGTTTGAGCCTCGAGAAGTCGCAGCAATTCTCCCATCCTCGGATTCCCGATGTCTGTAAGGGGGGCCTCGGAATGCTGTGATGCACTGCGTGACGATCGCCTTGCTCGGCTTCTTGAATCCCACCGTGACCGCGATCTCGAGGATCGATCACGATACCGGGTACGAGAACGAGCTCTGCGAGCGTTGAACGATTTCCTAGGCGACTTAAAACAGCTTCTATGCCTGTCTTTAGGCATTGCGAATGGTATTATTGACCAACAATGTGTGTGAACGAATAAAAACTGTAAACCACTGCGCGAACTGTTGGGAAGCACAACAGGAAACACAAAGAGGTTATTTGACGCGACCGGCGGCGCGCCAGGCGCCGCGCAGGCGCAAGGATTTCGTCTTTTTCCATCTAAAATCCTGTTGGGTTGGGCACGCGGGAGCGCGACTACAATAATTATCATCCGGACGAGAACTCGGACATAATTGTGTGTATAATTTATGTATGAATGAAACGTATGAATTTTGTAATTTTATAATCTGTTGAAAGAGATTTTTTATGTATGAATGAAACGTATGAATTTTGTAAATTTGTAATCTTTTGAAAGAGATTTTTTAATATATTTATATTTTAACGCATTGTCAACCGCGTAGATTTTAAATTTACTCTCACTTGCCTGTTTTATAATATATTTGATTGTTTGTTTATCTAGAGTTCAATATAGATGTTAATATTTTTATAATTTATGTGCATACGAAGATATATTCGAATGCATATACATTTTGTATGAAGGCGAAATTTTTCAAGAAATTGGGAATACCACGTTTATTAGTTGAAAATATACAATCATATATATTTTTGTTTAAATATGAACATATAATTATACGTAAGAGTTATGAGATTAAATAAAGCTATAAAAGATTAAACTATGTTCATTTTTTTATAGTTGTTATTTAAATTGACTCATGGTATTCTTATATGATTATAAATAGAAAAAAAGTAAAGAAAATCTTAGAATAGAAAAAATAGAATGATAGAAAATAGTAATATAAATATATAATAGAAAAATAGAAAATATATATTAATAAAATATAGATGAAAAACAGGAAGTTGAATACACATTAAATTAATAGATTGAGAAATAGAGAGAATAAAATATTTAAATATATTTTATATATTTTAAATAAAAATCTAGTAAAATAAAAAGGAAATATAAAAAAATGGTTAAAGTTATTACCTATATTAATAAAAATTGTGACGTTTGAATTATCTCAATCATGAAAATTGAATTGGAGTGTTACAAATGTTGTTTTATTACTTTTCCCATCCATCCCATTCCAAACAATTATCTAAGATTAAGTTTTGTAAAAATTAGTGCGAAAAAGCATATGCATATAAAAAGATTTTGTTTTCGAAGTAATTTTATCTATTGCTGCTTAATTCATAGTCGTACGTTTTGTGAAATAATAAAACATTTTAATATTGAACAGTATATATTTCATATAATTCATTTTGCTTTTTGATATAAATCGTTTTTTGATTTCTAATTATTATTATTATTTATCTTACCGCACTAACTTTAGCCTAAACTTTTATAACTTATCCATATGTAGTAATTGGTAACTTATACCAGTTAAAGTAGTAATATGACGTCAGATTCAATTTACGTTTTATTATAAAATAAAATAAGAATTTTTTACTTAAAATAACTGTTTTAAAACTGTAATAAAATTTGCGTCATTTGATTTCGAATTAATTATTATATAAAAAAAATAATTATAATAAATTATAATTACTAAAAAAAGGTATTTATATTGACACTATTGAGAGAAATTTATTATCGAATCTTACGTGTCATTTTTCTGAATTTTTCATCTCTGCATGCTTTCGAGATGAAAACAAATGAATTGAAGGTTTAAAGGACTCTATTATTTTTAATAATAATTCACACGTTAAATAAGGCGAATAAGAGTCAAATTACAATATGAAAATTATAAAAATTAATAAGAAGGCTCTATATGTATAAAAACAATATAAAAATGCAAATAGGGCGTAGAGCCAATTTAATCTAACACATTAATTTAATTCATATGATAATACAATAAAACAAAATCAAACAAGTTTCGACATCGATCGTGTCATTTTCAATGATACAGCAATATATCTACATAAAAGTTAAACTGTCATTACATAAATTCATAATACTAAAATTCGAGAATCTGTGTATAAACTTAGACTTCATATCTGTTATTCCATCTTTGATCCTAATAAAAATATAAATTTTAACATTGTTTAAAAAATTCAAAAACTAAAAGTCTTATTCACCTAGTCACAAATTATTAAATCTAATACAAATATAAAAGTCATATATACCTTGTCAAAAATAAAAATTAATATAAATCCATATGTAAAAGTCATTCTGCGT
>NW_017277972.1:60307-67105 GCF_001594065.2 Cyphomyrmex costatus | reverse complement strand
ATATTTCATATAATTCATTTTGCTTTTTGATATAAATCGTTTTGATTTCTAATTATTATTATTATTTATCTTACCGCACTAACTTTAGCCTAAACTTTTATAACTTATCCATATGTAGTAATTGGTAACTTATACCAGTTAAAGTAGTAATATGACGTCAGATTCAATTTACGTCGCATTATAAAATAAAATAAGAATTTTACTTAATAACTGTTATAAAACTGTAATAAAATTTACGTCACTTAATTTCGAATTAATTATTATATAAAAAAATAATTATAATAAATTATAATTACTAAAAAAAAGTATTTATATTGACACTATTCAGGGAAATTTATCATCCTTATCGAATCTTACGTCATTTTTCTGAATTTTTCATCTCCGCATGCTTTTGAGATGAAATTCAGTAACGAATCGCTCGAATCGATGAAAATGAGCCTTAGATTGTATCAGATAGTAATTCATTAAATAATTTTTCTTTATTTATTTTTAAATTAATATTTTATTTTCGTTTTATAAATTTTACGTCAAAAATAAATCTAAATTTCATAATATTCACGATAGAGTTTTTTTCAATCAGATCAGAGCTTCAATACAAAGATTCTTTTATGTATTTATTTTTAATCGGATAAATATATTTTAATAAATATAGATACAATTTTAGTTACACAGAAACGCGAATAAAGAATAGATGCAAAATTGAATCGTATATTAATGGAAATATTATAGTATATTGTTGACAATTAATTTTCGTTTAGTATAATTAATTTCAATAATATGATGGCTCTTCGCGACGCGTCCGTGTTTCGTGCATCAAATAAAAGCGTAAAAATTTTACGCTTATTGCCGTTGACGATAGTCAACAGGTAAAAAGGAGTTCCTCCTTTTTATGTCGATTCTGGCATTCGAAGCCAGAAATTATTGAGATCAACAAAAGGTGGGTTTAATTCGGCCAGAAGAAAGAAGATGAAGAGGATCTATACAAGGTAGGTTGGCGTGTAACACCAATCAAGGTTATAAAGGTAAATATGTATAAGATGTAAGTAAATGGTCTTAGCATCGAGACGCTATCACATCTCTTGATATTTGGGAGGGTGATCACTTTCGGGAGGGCAAAATTGCTCGCAATCTAAATTGCGAGTTCTTAAATTTTTTATTCGTTTAGTATCGCGTTTTAGGTTACCCCTATTTATAGGCGAATAGGCACGAAAAAATACGGGTAGGACAATAGGTATATGGATAGGTAAAGTACAAATCTCTTTCTAATTAATAAACTATATAGGTAGGAAAATATAAGTCCCCATTTTTCGTTTCACACATAATGCGCAAGATGTATAATTTTATCTTTGTCATTTACCGAATATACTAGAGAAAGATGAAATAATACATCATGCGCATCATATGCGAAACGAAACCACCCATAGGTATCATATAATACTTGATAATTGATCAGAAAGAAGGATAAAATTGAATAAAACTTTACAATTTATTCAGTTATCAGTTATTCTTTCCAATTAGCAAATAACAAACTAATCTAAATTAATTTTACATATTTTATTGTATTTTCAGCTTTATCGAAATTAAATTTTTTGTAAAATTTACTGATGTAACTTATGTAACGCATTAACATTGTCATTGTAATTTCTATTGTAAATGAACGTTTATATTATTGGATACGTAATGTAAAATTTATGTGAACTATGTCCAGATAAATGTCATTAAATTAATTTTTGTAATTTGTATAATTATTATTAAGAAATTATTAGACTATTTGGGTAATATGTCGGATTTGAATATCCTGTATTTAATAGCATTTATCTTGACTTAGTAAACCAATTTGTTGCGTTATTGATGTAAATTACACGAAATCGACGAAACGTATAATAATAGGAATTGTTTATTGATATAGAGATTTTGATACATAATTAAAAAATTTTTTTTTAATTTAAATTTTATTTTGAATATCAACAAGTTATTAATAATTTTAAGGTACTTCTAATTTAAAATTTGATGAAAAGTAATCAACATTTTGCATTTAGTATATATGTAGATTAATTTTTTTTATTAAATAAAATTCTGTAAAAAGGGCATAGCAGGATAAGCATGCATGAACTGCCCCTTGCCGGATCCGGTCGTTCTTTTTACCGTAGATTGGTATTAACCTAAGATTAGCTTTCCCAAAAGATTGTTTTCTAAAATTAATTTTTATGGGAGTTATGGGGGTTTTAAGAAAAATCAAAAAATCCATTTTTCTCAAAAACGGCTTAACCGATTTTAATGAATAAAATATATGTTATGGTATTCGATAAAACAAATATAGAAAAACAATATCTAGTGTATTTACCAAAAAATAGTTTTAAAAAAAATTTTCAAAGAATTAAAAAAATTTTTTTTTTAGGTTATGTTTAAGTCTCAATCACAGTTTTTGGTCTTGAAGTACCTTTGGTATCCCTCTAAATTATCTCCAAAGGCCAAAGAAATTGAAGGGGTAGCACGTACTTTAAAAAAATAAAAGCTCTGAACATGTATGCATAGCTCAATAGAACGCTTATGAGAGGAAAGGCATTTGTTTTAAGCGGAACCATTTTTCTGCGTGAACCAACTCTATTGATTGAACATACGTTTTAAAGAAGTCGTCTGTATTTAGCCTACAAAAAATGGTTTACAGTGTCCACCACGTGGAGGTTACAGTACGGTTTTGGACACCTTGTTTTTTTGTTATTTTTTACTTTTTTTATTTTTTTTGTTTTTTTTTATTTTTTTTGTTTTTTGTTTTGTTGTTTTTCTGTTATTTTTCTTCTAATCTTCGTCACTATCCTCCTCTATGACGGGAATAATCTTGGTTTTGTCAAACATCTCACTGAGAATATGTGCCGGCTTCAAAATTTTGGACAAGTACCTTGCGTGAGAGAGGTAGTACACAATGGCAGCAATGTGTGAGCAACAACCAACAGTTCTATTTCCGTTTGCGCAATCACATACATATTCCAGAATTCCTGCAATCCCATTAGTATTGAGCTTATATTTAATAAAACATTTGTATACTTTTCTGGAGATATGGCGTGATTGCGCAAACGGAAATAGAACTGTTGGTTGTTGCTCACACATTGCTGCCATTGTGTACTACCTCTCTCACGCAAGGTACTTGTCCAAAATTTTGAAGCCGGCACATATTCTCAGTGAGATGTTTGACAAAACCAAGATTATTCCCGTCATAGAGGAGGATAGTGACGAAGATTAGAAGAAAAATAACAGACAAACAACAAAACAAAAAACAAAAAAAATAAAAAAAAACAAAACCAAAAAAAAAAGTAAAAAAATAACAAAAAAAAAACAAGGTGTCCAAAACCGTACTGTAACCTCCACGTGGTGGACACTGGAAACTGCATTTTTTGTAGGCTAAATACAGACGACTTCTTTAAAATGTATGTTCAATCAATAGAGTTGGTTCACGCAGAAAAATGGTTCCGCTTAAAACAAATGCCTTTCCTCTCATAAGCGTTCTATTGAGCTATGCATACATGTTCAGAGCTTTTATTTTTTTAAAGTACGTGCTACCCCTTCAATTTCTTTGGCCTTTGGAGATAATTTAGAGGGATACCAAAGGTACTTCAAGACCAAAAACTGTGATTGAGACTTAAACATAACCTAAAAAAAAAATTTTTTTAATTCTTTGAAAATTTTTTTTAAAACTATTTTTTGGTAAATACACTAGATATTTTTTTTCTATATTTGTTTCATCGAATACCATAACATATATTTTATTCATTAAAATCGGTTAAGCCGTTTTTGAGAAAAATGGATTTTTTGATTTTTCTTAAAACCCCCATAACTCCCATAAAAATTAATTTTAGAAAACAATCTTTTGGGAAAGCTAATCTTAGGTTAATACCAATCTACGGTAAAAAGAACGACCGGATCCGGCAAGGGGCAGTTCATGCATGCTTATCCTGCTATGCCCTTTGATCTTTGATTAGTTAAATATTAACTTTTCTCTTGCAAAATTTTTAACATTTATATTTTTGACGTTACAGAATTATAAAAATGTCTTATGATTAGTGATTCATTTTTATATATGCAAGAGTCTCGTTGTTGTACCTCGCGTCAGATAACTGTTTGTGATGCGTTCATATCGATGGAAAATAAAAATTATTTTTATAATAGAAAATTATTCTTCGTTGCTTTCTGCAAAATCCATTTGTAAAATCTATTTCATCCCGTTGGAGATTCTTGTTACCAGGATTGAAATTAATCCGGTTTTATACGCAGTTCTCAGAAATAATAATTTTGCCAATGAGTCATCTACAATTATATTATCTATATATTTTAAAATCAAGTTGCGAAATTAATTCAATGACATATTTTAGAATACAATTTTCTTCGCTTTTCTTTCTTAGTTTTACTAAATGTTCTTTCATTATTACTAGTAATTATACTAGTAACAATACCATTTTAATGACAATAATATTTTGAAATTTTATAGATGTGTAATATGATTGTTTAAATTCAAAAATCACATTAAATAAATAAATTCAAATTTTATACAATTAATTTGCTTCACTTTTTTAATTTATACTTTAATGAAAATGTGGTTACAAATGTATATATTTAATTCTCAAACTATTAATTGTTTTAAAAATTATTTTCAGGTATTGGACATCCCGCCATTATATGATATTAATTGATTTAATAATTGCAGCTTATGTATGTGTATATATCTGTATTTATAATAAAATGCATGCACGAGTATTATAAGATTGTATTAAGAAATTTGATTTTTGTCGACTTAGATAAACCAAAATACTTTATATTTTTTCAATAATGTTATCGTTATATGAATTTGATTAAATATGTGTGGGTACAAAAAATTCGAGATGAATCGAATGGGTATCCTCATATTAGTGGGGTTATAATAATTAAAATTTTTGGTTAAATATATACAGAAATATATACAGGAAAATTGTCAAATTTTATATAATAATTTTTTTTATATAATATATCTTTCAGTATAAAAATATTTAGTTCCTTAAAATCCCACTATTATCGAGTTCGGTTCATCTTGAACAGTTGGTACCCGAGAAACTTTGTACCCATACATACGTATTAAAGATTATAGAAACGCATGTATTTTATTGTTATTAAATATATTTCTTCGTAACTATTATAGTATTCATCAAGAAAATCATTCTATTCATTCATTTTCAATAAAAAATGAACTTTAGTAATGGCAGAACATATTCTCTCGTATATAAATATTATTATGATATTAAAGATGCGGGAGAGATAAAAGTGATAATTGTAATTGCTACCAAAATGATCACATAAGTGATCAAGAAAATTCGAGATCACACCTATAACAAAATCTTGTAACAAGATCGTTGATGTTTGATTACTTAACTTTTTTTTACAAATAGGTCTTAGAAATAGATTACATTAAATTTGCTCCTCACTACGAAAATTTTTCTTTTTTGTATCGGATATTAACCTGCGCACCACAAGATAAATCTATTAAATTTCATTAGATTATACTTAATAAATTTCGTAATAATAAGTTAACAGTTAAAAATAAATACAATTCAATTATTGTTAATATTTAACTCCTATTTATAAATATTTTAGTAATTATTAATTTACTAAAATTTTGTGTTATTATACATATTTTCGACGTTTTCGTGTAATCCCGCATTATTAAAATTTTTTAATTGTAATCTCTTTTAATATCATTTTTAATGTATTTTGAACAGCATTTATAATTGTATATATTATTATTGTAAATAATTATTATTATATATTATTGTAATATACACATAATTATTGTATTATAATTATTGATGTATTAAATGGAATAAAGAATTACAATCACAAAGATAGTATTAAAAAATTGTATTCAAAATATAAAATAAAAAATAAAATTAGAAATAAAAATAAAATATAAACAAAATATAAAAATATATATTATATAAAACAACAAATATATACTTATCCGCAAAAATAGGCTATTGTTTCATTTCCGATGGCTCGTTTCTTGCGAGTAAGTATAATCGTCAACGATATCTATTCGTTTTATAACTTAATATTTAATGAAAAGAGAAAAGAGATCAGATAGAAACGAAATTATACGTAGGTATCTGTTAATTAAGCTAGGAAATTAAAATGATACAACAATTAATTCGCCACCAATATCCATTTGTTTATAATTTAATATTTAATAAAAATAGATTATACGAAAACAAAATTATGCACTAGTATTTGTTAAATAAACTAGGAAATGTTAATGATATATATTAATAAATGATGTAAAGGACTCTTAGTTTAAAACAAATAATAAATTAAAAAGACAAATTAAGAGTCAAGAATTAAAAAATTTTATAATCTTTAAATGAAGTGGTCAAAAACATAAAATAAATATTAAATCGTCAAAAAAACGCAAAAAACATAGCATGTAAAAACAAAAGAATTAAAAAATAACTTTACATTATCGCAAAATCGTAGCTCTTCAAATACATAACTTAACTAGTTTCGACTCTTGAATTGAGTCTTCTTCTGAAGTACAATTAGTGCAGTAATAAGAAGCATTGTTAATAACAGAAGAATCCATTCTTAAAGAAAGGAATTTATTAAAACGATTGATCGATCGGTAATAAATCTGTGGAAAAATGATTAAACTTACTATACAACTTAATTAACAAATAGTGTAAAAATTAACAAAAAATAAGTTTAATTTCAAACCTTAAATGATGGACTCATCTACACACAATTTTTGTATCAAGGCTATTGCATTTGTCAAAATACATATTA
>NW_017277972.1:59979-60222 GCF_001594065.2 Cyphomyrmex costatus | reverse complement strand
TAAACTGAAAAAGGCAGCCGCACAACAATGTCAAACTTTGTTTATCAGAGGGATGTACATATCTTGCAGGCCTTCAGTGTCTGTTTGTAAGTTTAGACTATTTTCCTGTCTTTTAATATTAATCATTTCTGACACTATCTGTTTCCTGTAATTAGGTTCTTCATCCAGAATCTCTACCTCATCCCAAAGAAAGTCATGGTCATGCTGCAACCTATGCTCAGTAATCACTGATCGAGTTGTCGT
>NW_017277972.1:52172-59854 GCF_001594065.2 Cyphomyrmex costatus | reverse complement strand
TCTTCGTTAATTATAATTATGATAATATGTATTTTGACAAATGCAACAGCCTTGATACAAAAATTGTGTGTAGATGAGTCCATCATTTAAGGTTTGAAATTAAACTTATTTTTTGTTAATTTTTACACTATTTGTTAATTAAGTTGTATAGTAAGTTTAATCATTTTTCCACAGATTTATTACCGATCGATCAGTCGTTTTAATAAATTTCTTTCTTTAAGAATGGATTCTTCTGTTATTAACAATGCTTCTTATTACTGCACTAATTGTACTTCTGAAGAAGACTCAATTCAAGAGTCGAAACTAGTTAAGCTATGTATTTGAAGAGCTACGATTTTGCGATAATGTAAAGTTATTTTTTAATTCTTTTGTTTTTACATGCTATGTTTTTTACGTTTTTTGACGATTTAATATTTATTTTATGTTTTTGACTACTTCATTTAAAGATTAAAAAATTTTTTAATTCTTGACTCTTAATTTGTCTTTTTAATTTATTATTTATTAATTAAGTTAGGAAATGATAATGTAGTTAACAAATACCAATATGTATATAATTTCGTTTTGGTCCTATTTTCTTCTGATAAAAATTAAATTATAAACAAATAAATATTGTTGGCAAATAAATCGTTATTTCAATACCTTATCCCTTTGCGTCACGGTGGGACGCTCAGCGTCCCACCTTTTATCCGTTGATTTTTTCACCTTTAAAAATCAGTTTCTCATGTTTTTTACGTCGTGATTGATTTTCTACATAGCTGAGGCATTTATTTGTCGAATACAATACAAGACATCATACATATTAACATACTATAGTTCATTAATTATAAACAATAATATACCAAAAAATGGCCATTTTTTGAAAAATAAATCGTTTGTGAAAAATAATCACATACAATTCGCTTGAAAAATGCTACTCAGGTTTTTGGGGTCGCTGAATATGAATCTGATAACAGTTTTCAAAAAATTTAAAATGGCGGATTCAATATGGCGGACATGAAAATTGAAAATCGACTGAATTAGCTTGAAATGAGTAACTCGGGAGTTTTCGGTGTCGCCGATTGCGAATCTGATGTCAGTTTCTAAAAATTTAAAATGGCGGATATAAAAATTGAAAATCTACTGAATTCGCTTGAAAGAAGTTACTCGGGGGTTCGCGGGGTTGCTGAATACGAAAATGAAAATAGATTTTGGGATTCAAAACGATTGAATATAAGTGGAAGACGCTTATATATGAGTGAAAACTGACATCAGATTTGTAATCTGCGACCCCGAAAACCCCCGAGTAATTTGTTTCAAGCAAATTCATCCATTTTTTAGAAAGTCGTCGGCCATATTGGATCCGCCATTTTGAATTTTTAAAAACTGACATCAGATTCGTAATCTGCGACCCCAAAAACCCCTGAGTAACGAGTTTCAAGCAAATTCAGTGAATAGAAAAATGCGTGACTGAAAGGTTAACTTAATTAACATACTAGTTTATAATTTGGTATCATCTAATCTCCATTTATTAAATATTAAGTTATAAACAAATAGGGTGCGTTCTTTTAGGCATCGGATACAGCAGTTTTTGCAATGATTCGTTCTTTTAGCACAACTGCACAGTCGATTGTAGCGCAGATTTTCGTTTTTTTGGTAATAGATACGCAGTAGATATGCAGACGATTAGAATTAGCTGCGCAGTCGGCTACGTATCTGCGTGATCATATAAAAAACGTCCGTTCGGCAAATCCGATGCGCAGCGGCTGCCAAATTCGATGCCTAAAAGAACGCACCCATACATATCAGTGACGAATAAATCATTATTGTTTAATTAATAAATCAATATATAATTTCGTTTTTACTTAATTGATATATTTGCGTGAAAACATTGCATTTTTATTTTACATTCTTTTCGTAATATTTTTTTATTTTTTAAAAAATAAATCGTCAGGAAAAACGATATTTCACGGACAATCGATTTACGGCTGAGAAAGATGTAGAATTTACGAGCACGTCGACAAAATAATTGAAGACTTCTAAAAATACTAATTTTTCTGTTTTGAGAGAATTGAGTTTCGAGAGAATGCATCTTAAATTTTTTTAGTGTTTTTACTGCCATTGCAATTCTTGTATTAGGTATATAAGTTGAAACCCGTCCTCTAGCGATAAATAGCTGTAGCTTTGATAATCGTCAACTGTAATGGCTGAACAAAGGCATGATTTATAGTTTGGACCTTTGTCAATAATATTCAGTATATAAAAGTTTATGTTTGTGACGACAACATAGTTGTTCACTGCAAAGAAGATGTCTGAATTTCAACCAAAAAAGCATCATTTGCGCGAAGCTTTGCTTTTCTGTTTCAATTTGAAGAAAACTGCTGCTGAATCTCATCGAATGCTTGTTGAAGCTTATAAGGAACTTGCTCTATCTGAAACAACTTGCAAGGAATGTTTTGACGATTCAAACTTGGTGATTTTGACACGAATGATAAAGCACGTTATCGATACAGAACTGCAAGCAATGGTGGATGAAGATCCACGTTAAACACAAAATCAACTTACAGAAACGTTGAATGTTACTCAAGCAGCTATTTCCAAGCGTTTAAAAGCCATGGGAAAGGTATACAAGGTAGAAAGATGGGTACCATATGAATTGAAAGAGAGAGAGACATCGAAAGGCGAAAAACCATCTCCGAAATACTGCTTGCCAGGCAAAAAAGAAAGGCTTTTTGCATCGAATTGTGACTGGCGAAAAGTGGATCTATTTTGATAATTCCAAACGCCGAAAAACCATTTGCGATCCAGGCCAACCATCGACATCGACGCCAAAACGGAATATTCATGGGAAGGAGGCTATGCTCTGTACTTGATGGGACCAGAAGGGTGTAGTGTACCATGAGCTGTTGAAATCTGGTCAAACAGTCACAGGAGATCTCTACCAACAACAAATAATCCGTTTGAGCCGAGCATTACGCGAAAAACGACCAGAATATGAGACAAGACAGCATAAAGTGATCTTGCTTCACAACAACGCTCGATCTCACGTCACGAAACTCGTTAAGGAAATGTTAGAAGCACTTCGCTGGGAAGTGCTATCCCATGCGGCTTATTCACCAGACTGTGCCCCTTCCGACTACCTACTTGTTTCGGTCAATGGCACACGCACTTGCAGAGAAACACTTCAACTCTTATGAAAGCGTCGAAAAATGGGTCTCTAACTGGATAGCCTCTAAAGATGAGTCGTTCTTTCGCCGTGGGATCCGCTTATTACCAGAAAGATGGGAAAAAGTCATATCTAACGATGACCAATACTTTGATTGATAAATTCTTTTTACTTATTTTTTAAATAAAGGCTTAATTTTGGCAAAAAAGGGCGGATTTCAACTTATATACCTAATAGTATATGTAAACAGTGTAAAAATGATATTCAACTTTCTCAGACATGAAAAATGGATTCGTTATGACAATCCTAAACGCAAGAAATCATGAGTGCGTTCCAGCGAATTATCAACATCAACACCAAAACAGGATATTCGTGGAAAAAAGGTCATGCTGTGCATTTGGTGAGATCAAATCGGTGCATTTGGTGGGATCATGTCGTGTGACATGATGAGCTGCTACAATCGAGTCAAACCATCAATGGTGAATGCTACCGACGTCAATTATTCAATTTGAATCGAGCAATCAAAGAAGAACGCAAGAAGATTAGAACCAGGAGAGTAAACTAGCGTGGTGGGGGTAGGTCAAAAAACGTCCGCGGTTATTCATACAATGCGCAGTGGCATTGCACATTTATGTGAAAGTTTGCACATGCGCGCATCGGTTATAACCAAGAAGTTCTTGTTCTTAACCTTTGTTTTCCCCTCATCTGAGGGACACACTTAAAAAAAAAATCTTAAACCATCTTAAACAGAATGTAAGTTGTAAAAAGAAATTATACTGCACATTAAATGCACATGTCAAACAAGGTTTGTTTGACATGCGCAGTCACGAACTGAAAACGACTATCAGAACGACAGAGAGGACTAATGAAGCGCAAGAGTGGGGAAAGTTATCCGCCGTCACTTTTTGGCCTACCCCCTCTATCGATATTTGACCGAGTTTACTCTCCTGGTTCTAGTCTTCTTGGAAGAACGTCTGCAATACGCCAAAAGACATGAGAAAGTTATTTTTCTCCATGACAACGCCAGACCACATGTTGCACAACCGCAGTGAAGAAAATCTTGAAGGCACTTGGATGGTTTGTCTTACCTCACCCGTCCTATTCACCAGACATTGCTCCATCAGATTACCATTTGTTTCGGTCGATGCAGCATGGTCTTACTGAGCAACACTTTAGTTATTTCGAAGATATTAAAAAAAATAAAAGCTCGATGATTGGATCGCCTCGAAGGAATCTGAATTTTTCTACCGCGGAATCCATTTGTTACCCGAAAAGTGGGAAAAAGTTATAGCTTACGATGAACAATATTGTGATTAAAATATCAGGTACCTTTTTGATAAAATAAGGACGAGTTTTTTTAAGCAAAAAACAGTGAGAATTAATTCAAGTACCTAATAAAATTTAACTTGGTACTAGTTTTTGATATCAAATCTTTACAAATGATACGTGTCATTAGAATTAAATAAATAATAAGGATAATATCACGTATTTTTAAAGATGGTAAAATTTAATATCAAATCTGTTATACAAATGATACGTGTTATTAAGATGAAGTAAATAATAAAATAAGGGTAGTATCAGTTGCATTTTTAAAGATAGTACCACTTGGGTTTTACTCTTTAATTTGGGAGAATTTAACTTGATATTTAAATAAATAAGGATATATAGTAGGGACAACAGGCGTCGGCACCTTTGATCTTTTTCAAATGATTTTGCAGACGATAGTTTTTATGTAATAAAATTAAATTACGGCAAACTATCTTTTCACAATAACGTACTTACAACCATTTTATACATTCATGATTGTTCTTGAGGATATAAGTATGATCTTTAAATGTTTAGTACATGCTATTCAGAAATTTAAACACTATTTTGAGAAATGGACAAAAAAGCATCGCTGTTCTATTCTGTATACGTACCGATTCAGGATATTCTATTTTCAATTTATCGCCAACATTTCGGCACTCATCGATAAACGTTTGCAAAATTTGTTCTTTCTTTTTTACATTATATGTCTTGGCAATATCTTCCAATGTATCGCATAATTGTTTAAATTTAATTTTAGCCTCTAAAGCAACACCCATTACTATAAAGAAAATTTAAATATATTTAATTTAAAAAAATTGTTTTGTCATTTATTTTATATGTGTATATACGCATATATGTGGGCAACTTGAAAAGTTTCTTGAGTCAGAAAAAAATATTTTTTTCGGAAAAGTTTTATTTTATATTTCAATATAATCTTCTTTTAATTCAATGCACTCAGTCCAGCGGTGCTCTAATTTTTTCAAGTCGTTCAAAAAATACGATGGCTGAAACTCTGCAAAATAGACATTTGTGGCTGCGATGACTTCTTCATTTGACGTGAATTTCTTTCCTCCGAGCCAAGGTTTGGGAACAAAATAAAGTCGCATGGGGCCAAATCTGGAGAGTATGGTGGATGAGATAGCAATTCGTATCGTAATTCGATCAATTTTGCAGCCGATGGAACTGACTTGGCTTTCTTCAGGACCGGTTCATCAAAGTCCATTGCTTCGATTGTTGTTTTGTTTCGGGTGTGTAATGGTGAATCCATGTTTTGTTCACGGTTACATATCGACGAAAAAATTCTCGTGGATTGCACTTAAACAGATCCAAACACTCCTTAGAGATGGTCATATGCACGCGTTCATTCTCTACCGTAAGCAAACGCGGCACCCATCGCAATGTCAGCTTTCTCATGCCCAATATTTTATGCAGAATATGAAATACAGGATATGAAAACCGTTTTTCTGAGATGTGTGCCTATCATCTCTACTATCTCACGCAACTTCAAACGGCGGTCACTCATAACAATATCGAGCACTTTATTGATCTTCGTTGGTAGCAGTTTTCGGACGTCCACTGCGTGGTTCATCATCGGTGTTGGTACAACCACGTTTAAATTCGTTTACCCTTTTGGGTAAACCTTCATTACCAATCATCAGTTTTTTGATGATTGGTAATGAAGGAGTGCCATGAACCTTCTGCAATTCTGCTTGAATCTGCGCAGCTGTTTTTCCTTTCAAAAAATAGTGTTTTATCACTGCACGAAACTTCTTTTTATCCATTGTTGAAAAAATGTTTGACTGCTCGTAACTAAATGACTAATGGACGCAATTGTCCAAAAATTTAACAGCAACCATAATGCGGGTTCTACAATGAGTTTTTAGTCGGTAATCGGTAGTTTTAAGTCTTATGGGCCTTCTACAATAAGGGTGCTTTCCAGCTACGACACAAGTAGACACTGTGTAACACAGTGTACGACACGGTGCTTTCCAACTATGACACAAGTCGACACAATCGTACACAGCTAAAATGCTGTTCAACTGTGTCGTCTCTTCATAGCTACCAATATAACCAAGATTTTTACATTTTGTACTATTTATTTATCTAGGAATGATATTCCGACATTGCATGAGTGTATACGAAACAAATAAGGTGACAAAATATTCTTTTGAATTAGTAAATATACCAGAATACTTTTCCTATTAGAAACATTAGTGTAAAGTGACTAAATAGCGTTTCAGCTACAAGTCGACACTGTGTAACACTGTGTCACACAGTGTTACACTGTGTTTCGTAGCTGGAAAGCACTCTTAGCCATAAGTCATAAATCGGAAGTAAGAAACTAAAAATTGACGACTGTGATTAGTCCATTTCTAGCTTATGACTTATGATTTGTGACTTACGGCTTATTGTAGAAGGCCCAGTTAACCTAAGTCGGTTACTTAGGATTTTTCGCATCTACAATGAGTCGCTAGTTGTATAGCAAGTCGTTTGGGTCGACAAATGGGAAAAAAGTTAGTTGAATTTTCGGAAAGACGCTAAATGCAGGGTGCCTTCCAACAAGCGACACACATGACACGGTGTGACAGTGTATCAGTACATCCTTGTTGTTCGCCAATGTTAAACAAGGATGAGATGATCACTGTGTCGCACCGTGCCGCTTGTTGGAATCAGTTCTGAAATTGAAATTATTTCTCATTGAGAAATCAAATCAACAGCTAGATTACTCACTAAATGATACATGCGTAAAATATCGTACTATTTTTTCAAACTGAAGAAGATGACTACCGAAGCTACATGATTGGTCAGTAGTAAAAAAATCAGTAATCGGTATCTTAAATGTTGGCTGTCTTATGGGCCTTCTACAATAAGCCATAAGTCACAAATCATAAGTTATAAGTTAGAAATCGGACAATCACAGTCGTCAATTTTTAGTTTCTTACTTCCGATTTATGACTTATGATTTATTGTAGAAGGCCCATTACAGATTCATCGATTACGACTCTCTGATAGCATCTTAAGACTACAAGTAAACACTTCCGATTACCGACTAAAAAATTGCAGAACCCGCATAAAAGATTATGTATTTTTTGGCTATTACATATGTCTTTTTTGCAATATGCGCACTATCTCTGTGTGACTTAAAAAACTTTTCAAGTTGCCCACGTAGTATATACATATATATATGTGTGTGTGTGTATGTGTGTGTGTGTGTGTGTGTGTGTGTGTGTGT
>NW_017277972.1:36792-49103 GCF_001594065.2 Cyphomyrmex costatus | reverse complement strand
GAAAAGTTTTATTTTATATTTCAATATAATCTTCTTTTAATTCAATGCACTCAGTCCAGCGGTGCTCTAATTTTTTCAAGTCGTTCAAAAAATACGATGGCTGAAACTCTGCAAAATAGACATTTGTGGCTGCGATGACTTCTTCATTTGACGTGAATTTCTTTCCTCCGAGCCAAGGTTTGGGAACAAAATAAAGTCGCATGGGGCCAAATCTGGAGAGTATGGTGGATGAGATAGCAATTCGTATCGTAATTCGATCAATTTTGCAGCCGATGGAACTGACTTGGCTTTCTTCAGGACCGGTTCATCAAAGTCCATTGCTTCGATTGTTGTTTTGTTTCGGGTGTGTAATGGTGAATCCATGTTTTGTTCACGGTTACATATCGACGAAAAAATTCTCGTGGATTGCACTTAAACAGATCCAAACACTCCTTAGAGATGGTCATATGCACGCGTTCATTCTCTACCGTAAGCAAACGCGGCACCCATCGCAATGTCAGCTTTCTCATGCCCAATATTTTATGCAGAATATGAAATACAGGATATGAAAACCGTTTTTCTGAGATGTGTGCCTATCATCTCTACTATCTCACGCAACTTCAAACGGCGGTCACTCATAACAATATCGAGCACTTTATTGATCTTCGTTGGTAGCAGTTTTCGGACGTCCACTGCGTGGTTCATCATCGGTGTTGGTACAACCACGTTTAAATTCGTTTACCCTTTTGGGTAAACCTTCATTACCAATCATCAGTTTTTTGATGATTGGTAATGAAGGAGTGCCATGAACCTTCTGCAATTCTGCTTGAATCTGCGCAGCTGTTTTTCCTTTCAAAAAATAGTGTTTTATCACTGCACGAAACTTCTTTTTATCCATTGTTGAAAAAATGTTTGACTGCTCGTAACTAAATGACTAATGGACGCAATTGTCCAAAAATTTAACAGCAACCATAATGCGGGTTCTACAATGAGTTTTTAGTCGGTAATCGGTAGTTTTAAGTCTTATGGGCCTTCTACAATAAGGGTGCTTTCCAGCTACGACACAAGTAGACACTGTGTAACACAGTGTACGACACGGTGCTTTCCAACTATGACACAAGTCGACACAATCGTACACAGCTAAAATGCTGTTCAACTGTGTCGTCTCTTCATAGCTACCAATATAACCAAGATTTTTACATTTTGTACTATTTATTTATCTAGGAATGATATTCCGACATTGCATGAGTGTATACGAAACAAATAAGGTGACAAAATATTCTTTTGAATTAGTAAATATACCAGAATACTTTTCCTATTAGAAACATTAGTGTAAAGTGACTAAATAGCGTTTCAGCTACAAGTCGACACTGTGTAACACTGTGTCACACAGTGTTACACTGTGTTTCGTAGCTGGAAAGCACTCTTAGCCATAAGTCATAAATCGGAAGTAAGAAACTAAAAATTGACGACTGTGATTAGTCCATTTCTAGCTTATGACTTATGATTTGTGACTTACGGCTTATTGTAGAAGGCCCAGTTAACCTAAGTCGGTTACTTAGGATTTTTCGCATCTACAATGAGTCGCTAGTTGTATAGCAAGTCGTTTGGGTCGACAAATGGGAAAAAAGTTAGTTGAATTTTCGGAAAGACGCTAAATGCAGGGTGCCTTCCAACAAGCGACACACATGACACGGTGTGACAGTGTATCAGTACATCCTTGTTGTTCGCCAATGTTAAACAAGGATGAGATGATCACTGTGTCGCACCGTGCCGCTTGTTGGAATCAGTTCTGAAATTGAAATTATTTCTCATTGAGAAATCAAATCAACAGCTAGATTACTCACTAAATGATACATGCGTAAAATATCGTACTATTTTTTCAAACTGAAGAAGATGACTACCGAAGCTACATGATTGGTCAGTAGTAAAAAAATCAGTAATCGGTATCTTAAATGTTGGCTGTCTTATGGGCCTTCTACAATAAGCCATAAGTCACAAATCATAAGTTATAAGTTAGAAATCGGACAATCACAGTCGTCAATTTTTAGTTTCTTACTTCCGATTTATGACTTATGATTTATTGTAGAAGGCCCATTACAGATTCATCGATTACGACTCTCTGATAGCATCTTAAGACTACAAGTAAACACTTCCGATTACCGACTAAAAAATTGCAGAACCCGCATAAAAGATTATGTATTTTTTGGCTATTACATGTCTTTTTTGCAATATGCGCACTATCTCTGTGTGACTTAAGAAACTTTTCAAGTTGCCCACGTAGTATATACATATATATATGTGTGTGTGTGTGTGTGTGTGTGTGTGTGTGTGTGTGTGTGTGTGTAGGAGTATATATATATACAGTATTCATTTGAAAACTTTCCAACTAATTATCTCAAAAAATATAAACAATACAAAAAAACGTTAAAACACGTATTCCATAATTTCGAGGGGGAAAGAGAATGGCACTCTCAATTTTTTATTTGGGTGGCGTTTTCAACGTCATTTAAAGGTTAAATTAATTTTTTTAAATGGAAATTTATAGAGGAAGGTCAGCGATACCGACATACTACTTTGTTTTTAGACTATATTTTTTAGACAAAAGCAAAAAATAAATCTTTGGAGATATAAATGTAAACTGGAAAGTGTCTTCTATCGATGCTCTATAGCAATTTTTATAATACTGTTAAGAATTTTGCAATAATTAACCTTTTTATCGAATAAGCGAAAACGAGCGTCAGACAAAATGGGCCCCAAAACTGACATATGCGTATATGGCCACAGAGCATGCGCATGTGACCGCAGTGTGCAGGTTATGTTACGATGCGCGATATGTCGTGATGGGACACGTGACGACATGCCGGTTTAGGCTATAAACGATTTTATTTTTAAAACCGTATTATAAGAAAAATAAGAAACAGGAAAATATAAATAAAATAGTTTTAGAAAACTACAAACATATAAAAGGACTTAATATTATCACTAATATAGCTACTATTACATAAACTACGTAATTTATATAAAATAACATCATAAGAATTTTGTTTTCACATTTGTAGAATTCGTTTTTAGCTGATTTTGTATAGAAACAAGTCACATCTATATGAATTACGGGTTTTTTCTTCTTTAATTACCTAAACAGATTATGTTTTCATTAGTATTAATGAAGTGCAAAGATTAGTTTACGAGAAATAAGGGGGTGTCACTTTAGGAGACCTATATGTCAGTATCGGTGACTTTCCTCTATTTTTTATTACAGAATCTTATTCTACGTAAAAAAAACAAGTAACTTCTGTAAAAAACATTTTTTTGTTCAATCACTATTTTAAGAGATGTTTAAGAAAATAGCAAGGCATAGTTACTGCATAAAATTTCATCATTTATTATAACAAATGTTCAAAATGTTCTCCGTTGTTTGCTAAACAATAATAAAGGCGATTCTGGAACTCTGAATGAACATTTGGAAAATATTTGCTGGAATAGCTCTACATTCCTGTACAATTTTTTGACGTTGTAACGATGCCCCCCCTAAATGGCATCGTCACTAGACAATGGTCATGTCACATAGGCCTATATGTCGGGAATTCGCAAGTACAGCAGCCGCCGTTATAACCGCCAGTCTCGTCGGGAGATTTCGGCCACTATCGGGGACCGTCGATCGGAAAACTTCTCCCGCGAGAAGCCGATCGACGGAGAATGGCGAGGGTGGCCGGAACTTTGTGAGCGGGACTGGCGGCTTAGGTATAAGATACAGTTCCGAAGGCGGCTCGTGCGCTTATTCCGACAGCACCTCGAACCGATCACAAGCTCCTCGATTCTGCTCCGCTGCTTCGAATCCGCTCAACAGGCACGAACGTTTCGTTTCCGACGAAACATGCGGTAGGGTGTACCCTGCCTCCGCCGGGCGTTCCCGGCCGCCGGAAAACCGTTCCAGTCTGACCGATAGCATCCGATTCCGTCGCCGACTCCACAACGTTGCCCGTAGCGATCCCCGGCACGCGATTCATCGCTATCCACCCGTATTTTCCTTTTCCTTTTTTCCTTGCATCTCCGCTACCTTTTGATACCGATAGTCGGCTTACGAAACGGGGTAGGGCGCTTTCTGCCCCCGTCGGGCGTTCCCGACCGCCGATTATCGGACCTCCATTCGGTACGACCGAATTAATACGGTACGCGAAAGCCGCGACATTAGGGGAAACGATTTGATTGCTGGCGTGTACCCGCGTCCATCGCGAACACCGGTTGCCGCCTTTCCCGGCTCGCGCCGCTACAAGCGCAAATCCGCGACGACGTGAAAAAAACTGTGTACGTCAGCGGGACCGCCTCGCTCGGCGCACGAACCGCCAAATTGATACGTCCCGGTAGCTGCGGACCTCTTGCGCCCACGATTGTAAATACTCTGCGTCACTAGATCAGGCCTTCGCGTCTGTATCGCCGATCCGCGTCCGTCCGGTTTTATTTGTCGCAAAAATACCTGTACATATTTATATTTCTATAAAACGCGTTTCCGTGCGACCACGTCATAGGTATATTAACATACCTTTCTGCGTTTCTTTGTATATATCATTTCCGTTATTTTATCTTTATTCCGTGCATCATAATAATTCATATTCTCATCTCATTTTATTTTGTATCATTTCATTCTTTTTTCCTTTTATTTATAATAAATCATATTCGTTTTTCCACCTATGCGTACATTATTCTAGTTGCTACTACCGAAATACCGATCCGAAGCGAACTCTCCTCCTGCCGAACCTTTTTGTACAATCCGCATAAACGACGAGCTAGTCCGAGTACAAAATTAGGCTGTTACAACGTAAATCGTTGATATTTTCCGATAAGTTTTTGAGTCGAACGGAATGGCAACCTTTATTTAAATTTATTAGACAACGTTATTGATGCACTTATAACTGAAAGTCTTGAAAATCAAAAAGATGAAAATGGCGAATTGTTGTTAAATGAGGAACTTTTGTGCTTCCAACAAGATGGTGCTCCCCCACATTATATGTTACAAATTCGACAGTGGCTAAACAATCGATTCTCATAGAGATGGATTGGTAGAAGAGGAGCCATCGAATAGCCACCAAGATCTCCTGATCCACTCAATTTTTTCTTATGGGGACACTTCAAATCCGTTGTTTATAAAACTCCACCGGAAAATATCAACGATTTACGTCAAAGAATTATACAGGAATGTAGAGCTATTCCAGCAAATACTTTCCAAAATGTTCGTTCAGAATTCCAGAATCGCTTTTACTATTGTTTAGCAAACAACGGAGAACATTTTGAACATTTGTTATAATAAATGATGAAATTTTATGCAGTAACTATGCCTTGCCATTTTCTTAAATATCTCCTAAAATAGTGATCGAACAAAAAAATGTTTCCTACAAAAGTTACTTTTTTTACGTAGAATAAGATCCTGTAATAAAAAATATACATTTTCATTTAAAAAAATTAATTTGACCTTCAAATGATGTTGAAAACGCCACCCAAATAAAAAATTGAGAGTGCCATTCTCTTTCCTCCTCGAAATTATGGAATACGTGTTTTAACGTTTTTTTGTATCTTTTATATTTTTCGAGATAATCAGCTGGAAAGTTTTCAAATGAACACCCTGTATATAATATATATACATACACACATACATATACACTATTTAACAAAACATAAGTGTGTATGTAATAGACGTATCCATGTAGCGATAGCAAAGATATATAAAAAAATGAAACTATTCCAGAAACTCCGGTTGCATTTCTTCAGAAGATTGCACTAAAAGAGTAGAATAATTTTAAATATATGTATAAAAAGTACGTGTTTGGTTATATAAAAAAATTTTTTAATATATAACTTATAATACTACATTAAAAACATTTGTACATTCGTTCACACGTCATGCACACACGAACACATGTGTATCTGTATACATATATAAAAAGCAGAAATTCTGTAAAATAATAGTTTTAATTTATATCGTGATATAATTTTCAAGATACATTCTAGCAAGAAGGTAATTTTCAGATTGTAGATAAATAAGATGCAAATTGAACGCTGCTTCCTTTCTTAGATCCAAAAGATTCGCATGTTGATTAACTAAATCTCCTGGATTTTCCTTCAGGACCAACTTATAAAAATGAATCGCAGACGGTAGTAAACCAATTTGATGAAACGCCCGTGCCATATTATAATAAGTTTCTTGTTGACCTTCTTCTCCACGTAATTGCATGTATTTTTTGAAGAAGGTTAGCGCTATGTACAAAGATAAAAATAAAGAGTAAAGGATTTTAAAAAGATGTATACATAGTTGTAATGTTATATAATATATATATTGTTAGTCACACAACATCATTATGTAAATGAACGCTTTTTAAAAAGAAAACTGTGAGTTAAATTTTCTTTGAATGTAAACTGAATATCGATACATGCGCCCGCGCGCGCGAGATTTAAAATCAATTTCTATCTCATTGAACAAAATATACAAGGTGAGGCATCTAAAATAGGTCACTTAAATAATTTACTTCATATAAAAACACTAATAGTTTATGAGATATATTGTACCTTATTCTGACATAAGTTACATACACTACCGGAAATTGAAATCCCAACTTCAAAAAGGAGTTATGCTAGATGAATTTAGTTGATCGGGAGGCTCAATTAATTATTAAATTGTTAATCAATTTAATTCGTGATAGTACTACGGTAGTTTATTTATTAGAGTTGTGTTTCAAGACCGACAATTGTTCGGCGCGTAGTTTAGAAAGACTACATATATCAGTACATAAATTCACACGAAATTATATATAAGCAACTAAGATCCAAGCTAGACTGTTATAGGTTTCGTATTCGTATTAGTTATGTTGTTACATTGATGGTCTTTAGAATTGAATATTGTTTATTTACGTGCCTGAAAGAAAACATTCGGTGTAACTTTCATTCATCTAGCACAGACCTATCCAAATTTTGGCTTGTGAGTTGAGTTTTGGATCGGCCTGATCTAACACAACTCCATCATGGTGTTGGGAATTCAATTTCCGGCAGTGTAAAATATTAAATATCTCATAAACTATTTGTTTTTTTTTTTATATTTGTACCTTCATACTTTTATTGTACATTCGTTAAAGAAATCATATTATACAGGGTGTTTGAGAAATAGTGAAAAATTTTGTCACATAGGGGTAGAATGGACTAAACTGAGAAGAAAAGTCCTGTACCATTTTACAATTTTCGCAATAGTTAACGAGATATTAATTTATAAAAATATTCAAATTCGCCCGACCCACTGCACAAATGCAAGCGTACAGCTGAATAGGACCACCCAGCGAGGCGCGCCGGTACGCGTTAATCGTTTTGATTTGACCGCTGCAACAAAATTTTTCATTACTTCTTGAACACTCTGTATAAACAAAGCCACGCAAGTCTATTTAAAAAGTGGAGATAACCCCTCATATCTTTTTGGTGCTTACATTTAAACAAAAAACAACGTGACCAAAACACGTCCGTCTCAAAACTGTTTCACCTTTATCTGAAACATTTTTTTGTATCATCATAAACGAGCGAGTTATTTAGATGACCTGTTTTAGATGTCTCTCATCCTGTATATGTATAATACAATGCATATATATAGAAAACATACCTTGAATTACTAGCTGATTCTTCTTAGCTGACATCTTTTGACATGCCATTTGTAATTGCGTCACGCCTATTAACAATGCTAACAATGCACTAGGTGTTACTTTAAAGAGAGACATATAACCATTTAGAGCATATTTGTAAGTTCCCGAAACAAGACAGTTGTTTGCATGCATAATATGCAAATATGAAAATATGTCTCTTCCAAGTAATCGCATTATAAATCTGTTGTGTCTCAAATCTTCTGCTCTTTGAATAATTATATTTAACAAATTCCACGAATTGGATCTTTGACAGACACGTACGAATTCTCGGACAATATTGTAACCGTAAAAAGAATCCTTATTATGAATGCAAGAAACCAAACACAAAAAGATAATATGAGAGTCTCTATTTTTAAATCTCTTTGATGTTAGAGCTGTAAAACATAATCTTTGAAGAAAACCATACTTGTTTAATTTATATGATAGTTTACACATTTGTAGGAAAAGTAGAAATTCATTTTTTTCGCTCGGTCTTGTGTTAGTAGTGAACACTGGCGCATTTTCATCTTCCAACTTTTCTCCACATGATAAACGACGTAATTGGAGGCTATCAAGCCGTTGTCGAACACCTGTTGCACGTGCTAATGCATTTAATTCAACTTTTCTTCTTATATTAACACAATGTCTTGAGAAAAGTAACATTCCCGAGGAAAAGTATTCCTCGTATCTCCCAACTTTAAAAAGTAATAGTGTTCTTTGATACAGAACGTCAGAATCTAATGTATCAGATTCAGGATCTTGGTAAAGAACTTGTATTGCCTTATCGTAACGTTCCGACTTTTTATAAAGTTTAGCTAGAGCTAATCTTGCGCCTAAATGCTGTGGTGACAATTTTCGAACAGCTTCGTAAGATTCTGTAGCTTTATCTATATCATTACAACCAACCCAACATTCCGCATGTCTTAGCCAAACTGCAGCCAAACTAAAATTCGAGCTTTTGACTAATGGATCCAACAAAATCATGGCGCGATGAAATTCTTTCTTGCCCATTAGTGCTTCCGCTACATCTAAAAAGAGATCTCCCGAAATCTCTGGATTTTCGCGCGTGTAAAAGTCTGGTAACAGTTTTTCAGCTATGAAAATGTAATCCAATTCGATGAGAATGATAAGAAATTTTGCTTTCAAGTCAACAACCACATTATCTGGTATATCGCAAGATTCTATCTCGTTACTATTTTGGCTTCTTGATGAAGATGTAGCTTTTCCTTTCATATTACTACACCCTTGTTCCTTGTCGGACTTGGTGTCATTGACTGCTATGCTTTTTTCTTTTTCCTCATTCTTTTTATATCGTATCTGAATATTCGTATATTTTACCAATATATCTAAACATCTCTGAAATTGCTTTAGTGCTATTAATAATTCAGTCATGATATTAACTTCTTCTAATGTAATGAGATCAGGACATTTGGCAAAGATAGTCTCCACTGCTTCTAATGCTTGTTCGTTGTTATCTTCTTGCATATAACGTTTGGCTAATATTTTTGCGTATTTTATTATATATTCACCATCTTCGGCTTCCAATTGATGAATCAGTTTTGTATATCCTCGTAGGTACGCTTTTTTATCTCCATTTTGTTCTTGAAGCTGCGCTCGTGTCTCATATAAACTTATGTCCTTTGGACTGGCTTGAATCGCTTTAGAGTAACACGTTATCGCTTGCTTTATATCACCACTTTCCAATGACAAATTAGCCAATCTTACCCACTGATCAGCATCTTTAGGACTAAGATGCGCAGCAATTAAAGCAAATTGCAATGACTTTTCTGGTTGATCATTTTCATATATCATAGCTAACGTCTGAAATGGTTCTGGAGCGCTTGGTACTTGTCTAAAAAATAATTAACAAATGTTAAAAAGAGAGGATTTTATTTTTATTATGTAAAAATTTTAAGTAAACGTTATACATATATGCTAATGTGATGTATTAAGAGAACTTACCTAATGATTTCCATGCATATTTGAGCTGCTAAATCTACCTCACCTTTTGCAAATCTTAAATTTGCCTCTCCCATAAGTCCTTGCAAAACTGGTGGTAAAACACGCCTTCTCTTTTTTTGACGCATGTTACTTGTTTTATGCTGCTTTTGTTCTATCTTTTCAACAGTAACATGATCAATTCCAATTGTTACTCTAAAAATAGCATCACAAACAGAATTGTCCTTCATGAATACAAAAATAATTAAAATATTATATATTTTATATAAAACTCATACCTGGGAGTATCATTTTCTATCATCTCTAAATCTGTATCCTGATCCATTCTATATGAATATTCACTGAACGTTAACTCGCCATTTAAAAACTGTTTTGTTAACTGATCTTCCTCGTCGATAGTTAACAGCATATCCTGATCTTCCATATCCACGTTATCCTTGTTGAAATTACATGGCAGAGAAAACGTAGAATTTGGAATAACATCTGTTACATCTCTTATATATAATGCCTTTGCTTCAACAAATTCATTTATATCCATATCCATTGAACTGATAGCACTTTCATCCAATTCTTCTATTATCACTGATGCTACATTACTGTTTCCATGAACAGCTAGGCTGTCATCAACAGCCGATTTTTCAAGTTGCACTTCCATTGCAACTTTTTTAACCATATCCATGCTGACGTTTTCCTTATTTGCTTTACATTCCATAATCGTTTCACTATATATACGTTTCTTCAGTTTTATACTTATGTTGCACAAGATATTTCTAATAATTTTTACAAGTAAACTTCAAAATTAATTTATTTAACTACATCTACTGTTATCGTGTCATTGTAAAATTGACTTTGCTATCGCTACATATGATATGTATCTACCAGAAAATTCATAAACAGATGATAAAACAAGTGTAAATATATGTATACAGAGTCTTCAAAAAATTCGAAAACGATCAAGTATCTAAAACACAAAGTATCTGTAAAAAAATGTTTCAGACAAAAGTTGTAGTGTTTATAACATGGTGTATTTACTAATTTTCTTTTAACAAAACCTTATTCTTCATTGCACATTCTTGTAGCTCACATCAAGACCTTTCCAAATAACTGTAATAAAATATTTTTTATTAAATACTTTTGAGTTATAAGACCTGAGAAAGTTACAATACCGTCATAATCATTATTATTATCCAAAGTATCCGACAGATGACTATAAAACCTTTTGAATGCTATTCACAGGGTCATATCCTGAAAACCATTTTTTAAAATCAAGGTCATTGAAGTTTGTTCTTATAATTTTCACTTTTATGTAAAAAGGAATATTTCGTGCAAAAATAAAAATAATAAGAATAACTTTCAATGGCTTTGATCTTAACAAATGTTATTCAGGATTTAATCCTGAACAACATTCAAGAGGTTTGAATCACCAGTTGAACAGTATTATATAACTTTTAGGTCTTGTAACTCGAAAAATACTAAATAAAAAATTGATAAATATTAAGAAGATCTCCTTCACTTAAATTTTGATAAAAATATATCTAATCGTTATGATTTTGCATGAAATGAAAAAATCAGACAGAAAAAAGTGTCGCTCTATCTCGCAAACTGAGATATTAAGCATTAAAATTGAGAACTATGTGTTGCCTCCCAACAAGAGACACAGTACAACACAATGATCATCTTATCCTTGTTTAATGATCATCTTATCATTGGCGAATAACAAGGATATACTGATATCTGTGTTGCTTGTTGGAAGGTGCCCTGTATAAGTCAGGAAATCTATCATAGTCACGCAATACTGCAGTGCAAGCATACGTTGCTTGTTTTAATATATTTCATATATTTTATTACAAGTTAAAACATGCATTTATAATGATATATATTTCAAAAATTTTTTATAATAAATATATTTATATATTCTTCTTAAGTATAAAAGAAATATCTTTGTTTTATAAAATGTACTGTGGTTACATGGTCAATATCAATTAGTTCCTAAAAATAATTCTCTGCTCTAATTACACAAATTCTCTGTTCCCCAACAAATTCTGATCTATAAACACAAAGAATGAGTACTTCAAAAACAAATTCTCTGATTTACAAACATAAAGAATCGGTACTTTAAAAAGAAATTTTCTGATGTATGAACCTAAAGAATAAGTACTTTAAACACAAATTCTCTGTTTTAAAATACAAAATTTGTTTTAAAGCACTGAATTTGTATTTTTAACAGAGAATTTGTTTTTAAAGTACCAATTTTGTGTTTGTAATTAAAAAAATTTTTTTTTCGTGCTTTATACAACAAGAAGTAGCTAAAACGTATGCATGAGTGACTATAGAACATGAAAATGTGATAGCAGCGCATGGTCGCACCGCAGTATTTCGTGGCTGACAGATTACCTAACCTAAATAGTCGTCAACTTTAACGATTAGGGTCTACGCACAATAGGAAAAATATTAGGAACAGATATTAAATATAATAATTTTAACCTGTTAGAAAGCGCACATTCCACAGTACACAGTTCTGATAGGTTAAAATTCTTACATTTAATATCTGTTCCTAATATTTCTCCTATTGTGCGCAGCCCTTAATTTCTCGGTTTGTGAAGCAACACTTTTTTCTGCCAGATTCTTTCATTTCATGCAAAAATGCATCGAATAAGCATATATTTGTCAAAATTTGAAAGGGGTCTTCTTAACATTTACCAAAAAAAAAAAAAAAGG
>NW_017277972.1:8132-36770 GCF_001594065.2 Cyphomyrmex costatus | reverse complement strand
AATTATATGGAATACGGGCCTCACCTCCGATTTTGATCTAATTAGGCTCATTCGACGCGTTTTCACTCAAAATGAAAGAATCCGGAAGAAATTTGTGGCGCTCGACCTCGTGAACCAAGATATTAAGCGTTAAAGTTCGAGATTTTAGAGGTTAAGATATCTGTCACTGCTGTAAAAAATAACAAATTACTGCTTTAGAAACACAAATTCACTGCTTTAAAAATACAAATTCACTGCTTTAAAAAACAATTCAATTTAAAACAATAGTGGAGCCCTCCCCCGCAGGGGGGGCAGAACCCACTGCATTCACGCATACACTTTTAACGTAGAAGTAATATGCGTGGCGTGGATACAGTATGTTCCGCTCCCTCAGTCCCTCTATGATTGTACTGTTGCTGTAAAAACAACAATTCGCTGCTTTAAAAACAATAGTGGAATCTCCCCGCAGGAGGGGCGGAACTTATTGCATCCACGCATGTTATATCTACGTTGTAAAAGTGTATGCGTGGATACAGTGGATTCTGCCCCCTCCCCCTGCGGGGGGACTCCACTATTGTTTTAAAGCAGTGACAGATATCTTAACCTCTAAAATCTCGAACTTTAACGCTTAATATTTCGGTTCACGAGGTCGAGCGCCACAAATTTCTTCCAGATTCTTTCACTTTGAGTGAAAACGCGTCGAATGAGCCTAATTAGATCAAAATCGGAGGTGAGGCCCGTACTCTATATAATTACCTTAAACTCTACAATTTTTGTCTAAAACATTTTTCTTAAAAGTACTCCATTTTCGAAATATTCGACCGTTTCCAGACTTTTTGAATACGCTGTATATTTACCTGCTGTAATATTTCTTTATAAGAGACTTCTTCTTTTAATATAAATGGTCTCCTTGTTGACGAGGTAAACTTGGCCAAGCTTATTAGGCACAGTCGAAGTCGGCACCGCTTTCCAAAAATGATGCGACACTCGAGGTAAGACGAAACAGGTGGAAACAGATCCACTCCAGTCCGCTCACTTAAGCAATCTCTCAAGACTTGTATGTATGTACACTCTTTGGGCGCGTTCAGCGGACTCAACAGTTGAGTGAGCGCTCGCTGTTATTGGTGTATTCTTTTAGATTAAAAATTCTGATTGGATGATCGTGAAATCTCAGCCGGATATTAATATTTATTATTTCAATTTTTACACTATAATCTTTGAAATATTCTGCGACTTGTAGAGCTATTTCTAAATTTTCGAAGCACTTTACAACAAAATGGCGAATTTTTAATAATATTTTGTCGAGTTTAGTGAATTAAAAAAAATACAAAAAAATGTTATATAAATCAACATTATGATATTACAAATGATATTTTTATTTAATATTTTAAATGAAAATTTTTTGTTTATGTTTACCAAAAATGTGTCACTATAGTATAAAAAAAAGCATTAAAAAAACTGATTTCTACAGCCCCTCTCGAAACATTTTTCTCACTACGCTACTGACATTTTACATACAACATGTGTTATCAGTGTTACATTATTACATTTATATTATTAAATAAAAAATTATAATATTAACGTAATGTGTGATGTTACTGCGCCAATATAGTTATATTCCGAGAGAAGGATATATTTGATTGCTTTTGAAATAAGTATTTAGACAATCAATTGTTATTACGTGTCTATATTTAAAAAGAAAGATATCTTCCATTTTCTACATTGTCGATCGCATAAAGCCATAGTTAAAATAATTATCTACATCGAGCGCTTTTGATACGCATACTAATTAGAACTGGGCACATTACAAATACAAGTGTAGAAAGTACTTTGTATTTCAAATAGATTATTCAATATATTTTTTTATTTCAAATATAAAATTTCCACAATATATTTTTTTATCATATATGAGATTGTCGTATAAGAAAAATTCAAGTTATTACTATTGTTGTCAAGAAGTCTGTTCTTTTTGTTGAATTTTTGCACCAGTTCATCTTTTTTCCTTTTTTCTTCTCTTGGAGAGAAAAAGAAGAAAGATGAACTGGTATAAAAGTTTAACCAAAAAGGATAGATCTAAGGATTATATTATAGGACCTAATATTAAAGGATTTTTTTAGTATTTTATTTGAAATGAATTCAAATCTAAATAAATTCTCTTACTGCGCATTAATTCAAAAATAGTATTTTGTATTTCAAATAAAAATTTTGGAAGTATTTTTTTTATTTAACGCAATTTATTAATTGAAAACATCTTTCTTTTTAAATATAAACGTGCAATAATAATTAGGTCTGTTCTTTATTGCTGAACTTTTGCACCAGTTCATCTTTTTTCCTTTTCCCTTCTCCTGGAGAGAAAAGGAAGAAAGATGAACTAGTGTAAAAGTTCAGCAATAAAGAACAGACCTATTGATTGTCGAAATACTTCAAATATATTTCAAAAGTAATCAAATATGTCCTTCGGAATGTAAACAAATATAGCTATTGCCAGTATTTATATTTTTATTTAAAAAAAAGTATTTTGTATTTGAAATGCGAAATTTGGAAATATTTCTGTACTTTGTATTTCAAATAAAAAAATTAAAAGTATTTCGTAATTTGTAATTCAAATACAAAGAATGTTTAGTATTTTGTATTTCAATTTATACTTTCTTGATGTATTTTGCCCAGTCCTAACTGGAGATTTTCTGTTAAGTTAATTTCGACAATGCGTGTAAACGCATATACACGACATAGCTATTTAATTAATCATTAGATATAGATGCATATTTGTTTATTATAGAACACCATTCTTCAAATGTATATTAATTTAATAAAAACTTATCGGTTAAGTACGCGAATTAACTAGTACTCGGCGTAAATAAACAACAAGGTGATACACATTACTATTATAGTATCGTATGCGCGCGATAACTTGATTAATTTGTGCGGAAAAAACCATCTCGACACTCTCGGTACGCGTAGGCTGCAGGTAATGGCGCGTTGGAGTCGTTGCATATGTGGCGACACACAAATTCCTCTCGTTTGATCTGCCCATACACGGAAGTAGGAAAAGCCCGCGCCCCGCACCGATTTATGGCGTTTTACGCGCGCACATTTCCCGCGATAGCTGCGCGGACCGCGCGATGCAGTCCGCAGCAATCGTCGTTCGTGTGTTGCTGCACACTTGCACATAGGTTGTGTGCGTACGGCGGATCAGCTGAGCGCCAGCTGTGCCGCGCACCTCGGCCAATCGGTGACGAGGATAGCAGCGCGGCTGGCGGCGTGGCGCCCATCACACCGGCGTTCCCGCGAAACGCCAATTTGCAGCCGCGCCAGTTTGCTCATTCGCTCTGTTCCGCGTCACGGTAGAAACTGGTGTGTGCGTTCGCGTCTTCCGTCATCTCCCGCGAGCGCACAACAAAACGTAATAAGTTAATCCGTACTCGAGGATGCTCGCGTTTGCCGTCCGTCATGAAAATCAGTGCGAGCCTGCAGTGTGATATCCGTGACGAGAGCGGCAATCAGCCGAAGATATACGTGCGCGCAACGCGTACCTGTGACGGATCCTTCGCTTAACCGGAACATTTAACGGTTCGCGAAACTCCAGGCTCACGTTCTGTCCTAGGATATACTGCATCCGCCTGCATCAATTGACGTCGATCGCTGCATTTTCGATAATAATTACCAGCCCAAGCGAGCTGGCCGAACACAGAGTACCTTGCGCGGAAGGACGCTCATTGTGAAGTCTCCTTTCGACGGACAGAAAGATGAAAAACTGATGCGCGAAAGGAAGAGAGAGCCAAGAGTCAAGGTATCGTGACGTACGTGAAATTTACCATCAATATTTCCAAAATTTGCCCCTTTGAGGTTATGTGGCGCATATAGAGGGCGTTACGAAGCATACCCAGGACAGGGGTTGGTCATCATTTCGCGCGCTGCTCTCCCGCGCTTCCAGATCCACGTCCTCTATTTTTCTCGGAATATCGTCGATTCGCGACTCGCACACTCTGCAAAAGAGCTCGTAAGCAAGATTAATGAATTTTCCAACTATCGAAATCGACTCCGAACGAAAATCCTAAGTCGATACGGTGAATCAAAGGCGGCAAAGAGAACGTGTGTTATGGCGATCGGATGCGTGTAGGCTTCGCGAGCCCCTTCGTTCTTCGTTGTTTTCCCTTGAAAATTCTTACGCCTGAATTGAGAAAATTGAGCGGACGCTCGTTCCAAGAGTCTCCGTTATCGCATACGCTTAGAAAAAATTTTTTCCGAGGGCAAATATTTTTCTTACGCGTTGGCAATCCGACGACAAGATGCCTCAGAGCAGGTAAGTGATCGATATTCCATTTCATGTTAAAATTCAAATATATCTCTTATGCTTTCCAAATCATTTAGTTTACATTAAAATCGATACAAATCTTATCCTTTGCTCTCGATTAAAAATACATTTTTTCTGTCCATGCTTAAACTTCATGCCTATAACCTTTTTCCTTCAATTTCTTTTTTAGGATTTTAGCAGCTTTCCTTCGGCGATGTAACAATTTGTTATCTTTAAATCGTTCAGTCAGCGCTATTTGCATTGTAAATCTGCAAATTAACACCATAGTAGCTCCATAAATTTTTTTGTTAAGCTTTTTGTGCATCACTTGGAAATAACGTCTTTGAAAGATTTATTTATATCTTGTTTTCTACAAATTGAGTTGATAGAGATAGATAATATGAAAGAATGTTGCATAGAGAGGGCTGAATTTTTTTCTTTGTATTCAGTTTGCAGGAAAAGAAGGTACAAACTTACTTGCAAGGAGGCAAAGCACAGTCTTTGAAACGCAAAAGACGTACGACAGAACTCTCAGAAGATTCAGAAAATATATATCCACCTAGTAAAGTACCTACACTGTCTCATGTCTCGTATGCGGAATCTTGTAATACCACGCCGTCAATAGATGCTGCATACACTTCCCAACATCAGACATCTCCGTTGAAAGAACAGCAGGAACCTGTTACATGGTCTGAATTAAGAACTGCAACTTGTTTCTTAACACCTTCAGCCTCAAATAGCACATCCATTAGACCTAGTCCATTGCCGTCTTTACCATGGGCCGATGGTTCCCAAGTATGGTCTCTCATGTGCCTTGGGGATCAGAAAACTCTAATTCAAAGGGATCCAGAAATGTTTCAGAGGCATCCAACGTTACAGCCAAGGATGAGAGCCATTTTATTAGATTGGTTGATTGAAGTTTGTGAAGTATATAAATTACATAGAGAAACTTATTATCTTGCTATGGACTACATAGACAGGTATCTGTCTATTCATCATGACGTACCTAAAAACCAGTTGCAACTTATAGGGATAACTTGTCTTTTTATTGCTTCTAAGGTTCGTAAATTTTGTTATTTTTTTTTACAATTATATACATTAAATAGTTGAAAAAGGGAGTAAATAAAATTTTATTGTCACTTTTGTATTAAGCAATCTTAAAATATATGTATATTGATGTTTAATATAAGGTATTTTAAAAATAAAAAAAAAACAAATTTTGCAGGTTGAAGAAATATATCCACCTAAAATCGCAGAATTTGCATATGTCACTGATGGAGCTTGTACAGAAGAAGAAATTTTAGGAAAAGAGTTGATGATCTTGAAAGGACTTGGATGGAATCTATCCCCGATAACTGCCCCAGGATGGCTTAATATTTATATGCAGATTGAATCAGGCGATTCATCCAAACCAAGCACTTTCATATATCCACAGTATGGTGGGTTGCAATATTCTCAAGCAGCTCAATTATTAGATCTGGCGACTTTGGACGAAGGTTGTTTGAAGTTTCCATACAGTCACATAGCTGCTGCAGCAATTTATCATACTCAAGGAAGAGAATGCGCATTAAGAGTATCCCGATTGTCATGGGAACAGCTTGCTCCTTGTGTTAAATGGCTTACAGCATTTGCTACTACTGTCGCGGAAGAGGACTCCCAGTCTCTTTTAAGATCTACGATTACGCTTGTAGAATCACACTCTGGATCTGGACTGAAGGCCACTGTACCTAATATTGTTGTAGACGAATCGCATCGCATACAGACTCACGTGGTCGATTTGAATATGTTAGAGAAGGCACAGCAACGATTAGCTGGAGAAATCCCGAGTGGTTGTGTGAACGATTCGGATACAAATATTGAACCTGGTAGACAAAGCCCAAACGAGAGTGGCCTTTTAACTCCGCCATCTAGTAATCAAAAAAATTCTCCGTTATCGACATGCCCTACACCACAATTACATCCTTATACATAACTAAATATTTACAACTTCTTTGCATATATCATGTATGGTAAATTGTTATACATATTTACCATATAATCGTGAATTACAGCAAGATAGAAACATGAGTTATTTTGAAAAAAAAATACGTGCAGAAACTTGGGGAAATGATAACACTATTGACACGTTATTGTAAATAATATGATGCTTCCTAATCGCATCCTTCGTACTGAACAATTCAAAATAGCAACAAGTTCTCAGTACAGGATATCAAGCATTTTTCAAATGATAAAATAATAAAATAGCACAATTAGATTAATTCAACATCACTTATTTTATTACAGATACTTGGAAAAGGCGTGCTTTATGGGATTTTGTATTGTTTATAAATGCCTCTCAAGGTACATTTACTGATCAATTTTAACTAGCAGTCACATATAACTGCTTTCTGTGATTGTGCTCACAATATTATAAAATTACGGTCTTATATTAACAGATTCGATTCATCTTGTCTTTATTACTTTATAAACTTTGTAAATGTAAGAAGAGAAATACTAATGCCCCTACACAAGCGTCCTTAAATAATGTTTGCTAGTTTTTCGAAAAAAAAGCATTGTGAATAGTATTCTTTTATATAACTCACTTTATTGTAATACAATGTATTACAGTGGTGTATTACCTGGCTGGATGAATGCGTTTTTATTATGTATATTATGAAAATCTATTAAAAACAATATCTTTATATCCTTAAATTGAGAATGAATGGTGAGGGATGAATGCAAGGATTAAATATGACAATTAAAATAAAAAAAGACTAATAACCTTTAATTAGTAAGCATTAAAATTTTGTGGTGAATTTGCACTGCCTGGCATGTAATAATGTGGCGGTTTATACATATTTGTATGATGACAATAAATGTAGTTTGACAATAAATGTTTTTTTGCAAACTTGCATTATTGTAAAAAAATTTTTGGTTTTTTTTATATTCCAATTATTTCAGTCATTTAATTAAAAAAAAAAAAATTTATTATGACGATGAACGATATAATTGTATGAGAAAACAAAAAGTATGTTTCGCAAAGGATCGCGGATACACAGTGGATAAAACAATTTTTGTGACTCAAATGATCATCTATACATTCATCTATTACATATTCCTTAATTTAAATAAATTTTAGGTGACAACAAGTCGAAAAGAAAATTCAGTTAAACATGACAATAATGTCTATTTTTTGCAATGTAGATTAATTTTAATCTTGATTTAATTTATTGCTTCTCTAACTTTTAGAATTGGAAAAAGATAAAAAGTGAGCGAGTTAAAGTTAATCTATAGACAGTTGGAAATAAACATGACAACATTATTGATCGAAGATATCGGTGTGTGCCGGTGTGCGACGCGGCGCAACAGATGCGACTGGCGGGAACGGATGCGCTGGTTTTTTATTTTAAATTCAACTTGAACGATGATCGATTAGTATCGTGGAGTTTTCGATAGTACTACCTTACCGATTACGACGGAGATTGTCAAGTGGCGCCGCGGTGTCGGCTTGTCAAACGCAACGGCGCATTCTGATTCGTCATTGCGTTCGCATTCAAGTTTATCAAACGGCTTTCTTGTTGCACTTGCAGCTTGCAGTAGCCGTTAGGCAAAGTTCGTGAAACGTGCAACGAATTCGCTTGCTTGCTCGCACCGTGGACATTACATGTCTGTAAGGACTGAGGGCCAATGCCAATTGCCAATCGTGGCGGTGTAGTGCGTGGAGGTTGAATACATAGAGAATCTCCGTTGACCGGATTCCGATACCAGTATTGCTCAGTATTTCCATTGCCACATTTGCCACTATTACTTCTATCGCGCCGCGCCGGTGTGACATCTCAAGTGACAGAAGTACGAGTGTAAACACGCCTCTGCGTCTGGAGAACTTTCTTTATTCTCCAAGCAAGTCTAGAGAGTGAAAGTACAAGAGCTTTGCCGACCTCGAGTGTTTCAATTTTCCGTAAGTAATGTCGAATCTTTCCTCATTATTACTTTGATCCTTCACGATGAATTGCTTTTTATTCAAAAGAGTAGAGGGAGAGAGCACACTCTTATTATTAATTCTACTAACGAAATTTGTAAGTCTTCACATTGAATCGGTAGAGTGGGCTGTTAGCCAACTTTTCTAAGACTACCAACTACCGACTCATTGTAGATCTGGCGTATAAGACATCGTCTCCTCATCATATTCTCGAAATCATCATAGGGTGATGAGATTAACTCAATCCTCCGTTAATACTCATTTTCACCAAGGTAAGTGAACTTTCAGCTTTGCTCCACTTTTTTAGTTTTAAATTAAAAATTAGAGGAAAATGAGGAATAAATTGAATCGAGAGATTAAAAGTTCATGGACGCAGGTCGATCGGTTTATAAGACAAAATTTCTATACAATTCGGTTGCTCTTCTTTTTTCGATATATTAAATATAATTTTAATTAATAGATTCGTTCGTATTACTCTTAAAGAAATAGTGCTGATAAAGTTCGAAACTTAGTTAAAGTTGCAAATAATAATTTTTTTTAAGACTTGAAAAAGATCAAATTTTTTTATAAAAAAAAAAGATGTAATTTGTTTTTGACGACATTCTTTTGACCACAATTTTGACCAATTTTAATTTTGTACATTTGTGCTATTTTGGAGTGCATATCTGTCATCCAATTTTTGGAGTACACCGAATGTATCAATCTATAACCGCTTTTATTTGAAGTACCTCATTTTCCTCTAATGTTTAAAACTAGAAAAGTAGAACCAAGTTCAAAGTTCATCTACCTTAGTAAAAATGAGTATTAACGGAGAATTTTAAGTTAATCTCATCACTCTATGATGATTTCGAGAATATGATGAGGAGACAATGTCTTATACGCCAAGTCAATGAGTCAGTAGTAATCTTAGAAGTTGGCGAATGGCCAACTCTACAGATTCGCCGCGACTCCAGACTACCGACTCAACATAAATCATAAATCTCATGTTTGTTTATATTATTTTGGAGATGACTCGATCGAAGTCAAAATATTTAAACGGTTTATTTTTATTGTGTTCTTTTTACACATCAACATTACATGTTCATGTATGGCTCATAGCCCTGATTTGAAAAATATTATTGTGATATAATCTGTATTTCTTAAAGTAAATTGAAAATATACGTATAATATATTCTATATACGTCTTTGTTTGTAGGAACAATATATATAAAAACCAACATTTAAATACTTTAACATTCTTTTATATATATATTTTTGATTAAAATAAATACGGATACGCATTATCTATATTTTTCATCAGGAAATCAGGATAAATATTTGGTGTATCGCGAAGAGAAAATTTGAGAATGTCGAGCCCAAGAGGATCCGTTCGCGAGGGCACAAGAATCGTACTGAAAGAAATAACCGCTACTCTCCAGAATTCTTCGCCAATTCATCCTTCTCCACGAAAGGTATTATTAATGAATTATTAAATATTTTGACCTGTATTCATATCGCGGTTTTATTGATAAAAACGCGCTTTTATTTATGAAATTCTATAGTATGCGTAACATAAACTATAGCATGTTAACACATTAACATCGTTGTAAGCATACGGCCTTAAGGGAGTATATACGTTTGGAGCCTCAAATAAAAGGCATTCTTCATTTCTTTTTTAGAACCAAGAGATAAATTATAAAAATAGGACTTTTTGCATAACAAAGTACACCTTTTGTAATTCTATACAAATTTTTTTAGAGTAATTTTGTTGGAAAATCTTCCCACTTTACTGTGTAGTCAGTCGTGTAGTACGCCACGCATGATTCCGCGGTAACAATGATTTCTCTTCACAAAAATCAAACGGCATCTTAAAGAACGGCATCTTAAATTTCCTTGTTGACGTATCTGATTTTTAAAATTCGAATTTTAAACAAAATGGCGAACTTTTAAAGTTAAAGTGCCGATTTTCGGAAAAAAATTTTGTTTGTTTAAAAAAAAATAGAATTCGAATTTTAAAAATTGGATACGACAACAAGTGAATTTTATAAGCTTTTAGTAAAAAAAAAAAAAAAGAGAAACCGGTGGATCCGTCTTCAAGTTATCATTGTTACCGACTTTAAAAACATGGTTTTGAGAAAAACGCGTTTAAAGTTTTTATTAAAGTAAAACTGAATTTATTCAACTTATACGTCATCAATTCCTGGGCCATACAGGGAACCTTCCTGCTCAAAATTTGCCTCCATTTGATAATTTTTAGCGAAGCGGTGAATTATCTTATACGGACTTCCCTTGTTATGTCCGATTCTTCTACCGGCGCGGCGCGCCGCTTCAGAAAGGGTAAGCGCACGGCTGTGCACTGCCTTGACAAAATGTGTGTTGCAACTTCTTATTGGAATTTCAAAAAATGGCTTTAAGACAATATTTTTGAAGGTTTAAACTGTCGAAAGATGCATTTTACAAAATCGATTTTTTGAAACCGACAAACGTATATACCCTCTTAATCATTTTGACACTGTTTTTCTTTGTTTATCTTTGCTTAAGAGAGAATTACTCCGGCGATGAGAAAAGCATTGCGGGAATGTTATGCACTTTCGCGAAACGATACTTTTCTCACGTTCGTTTGCGTTAAAGTAATAGCAGGTAATACGACGCAGCAAGTTTTCAGAAAACGATGACGACGGCCAATGCACAGACCGCTCTTATCGTTCGCATGTTCTCTTTATATCCTTCTCCGTTTACGCGACTGACAGTCAGACCGGAGAGAGAATGTATTTCTATAAATAAACTTCGTATCTCCAGAAGTATCTTGAAACAAAAATAAGTTTTACTTCCTGCCGCACGCGGAAGCATTTCTTTCATACGCATGAAGAACGCAGATTTGTTCGTAGATATATTTTTCATTTCGATTCGAATTTTAGCGCTAAATCCTCCAATGCTTTCATACATATATTTGATATAAAAATATTTTATTCAGAGATAGCTGAAATGTCATGTTTTAAAAATCGAAATGAATTAACTCTTTTGAGAGTTGTGTGTGAATGGATGAAATCTTGTAATAAAAACAAGCTTGAATATAAATATTCAATAATTTCTCAATTACTTATAAATATTTCATTTATTTCTTTTGAAAATTATTAAATTTCTCCTTGCTAGTTTTCATTTAATAGAATTTCATATTTTTCTATACATATCACATGTGATTTGAATTGAAATATTTACGGCTCAGGCAATATTAGACAATACTTTGTCCCATCCTGTATCTTTCAATGTCACGATCAATTATATGAATGACAATTATATGTACGATATATATGTCGTATAATTATTTATCTATTCGTATTTGCGTTAACATTGCGGCTATATTACAGATAGATACTAATTGGCGATGTAAAAGATATTTTCATCATCAAACCGTCTCACCACGGGTCCTCGTACTGATGTTTTTCCTCTTTTATTTATAGTCCGTTAGGGCGGTATTCACAGTTCGTTTTTATTTTAAAAACGTCTTAAGTAATGTCTTAAGATGCTAATACAGCTGTCTGATTGGTTCATGATACCTCAAAACTAATCTTAAGACGGTTTTGAAAATAAGAACTGATTATGAATGTCGGCCTTGGATGTTTCGTCTGGAGTGGAATGGCTCTCTAACATACTTGTCTCTTATCTCGCGACACTCCTTTACCAAGTGTGTTCCCGTCACTCCAGATAGCGCCACACCGATCGGTTGTGCGCGACTCTTACGCGGCTCGATGGTCGAGAATCCTGTTCCCACCACTTCCTTAGTTGGTGATCTTTGCGGCATAATGTCCGTACGGCGTGTGCGCGGCTGGACGGTATGGCTCGGTGCAGCTAGTGTTAGTACGTATCATCATCGTGGCATGGTGGAGGCAATGATATCCGCGGTGCAGCTTTTGCCGAAGATTCGATCGACGCGCGACGACGTCGTGTGAAGTTCTCTTTGACGCCGAGGATTTCTAATTTAGTTTGTAAAAGGTGAGGCGGTTCCCTGTTGTCTTATCCTTTTCTTCATTCTCTTCCTCTTGGAGGATCTCTCGCCTCGCGCGTGTACATGCACATACGTGCGTCGTGCTGCTGAGTGTGTCAATCCGACGATGACGGTGGCAGTAGTGTTGTTGGTGGTAGTAGTAGCAGCGATAGGATTGGTAGTAGTGGCGGTAGACGTTTGGAGTATTGACTGGGAACGCGCCGGGCTAATATTAGAGTTTCGACTATAGAGATATCTGCTGTTTATCTCTCGCTACCAGACCCTAATTTTGGATCCTCTTTCGCATGGAAGACGCTCTTTCTTTTTTTTTTCTTAGAATGAACGTTCAACACAAGAAGATAAGAATATCATCTTCGCATCGTATATTGGACTCCAATGCACGACCTCAAAAATATTTCATAACGATAGGTGTCGTGTATTTCAATCGATTAGAAAAGAGACTTGATTTGACATTTGTTATGTTATTTAGTTTTATCACTCGCTCTCTTTTGCTTCCTTCTTCTGTCTTGTGTTTTTCTTTATATCGTTTTATTTGTGTCTTTTATTATCGTTACTCGTTACCTCCTCTCTTTCCGTTCTTAATTAATGATCGCTCTCTTAATGGAGCAATCGCAGCAATTGACTTTGTACAGATTACATAAATTTACCTGTCCATGATTTTTTCACATATGTAATCATGTCTATTAATTTTCATCACGGTTGTAATCATTTGATAATATTTCTCTGTTAATTGATATTTTTCGAATTGTTTTTTTTTCCAAGGATCGATATTCAACTCAATAACGTAATACAAATACGATAAGAATTAGGTTTCTCCTTATGCAATTTCTTCTTATACATTCTATATTGCGTGTGTTTTGCTTAAATTTAGAAACATCATCGCTTGCATCAAAGTGTCAAGTGCTGCGTTTAAATATACATTAAGAACTAGAGAGAGGGTTACTTATCTTAGAGGGATGAGAGAGACACACCCTGAGATAGTGATGAAGTCTCTGTCAACGCGGTCAAGTGAGAATGAGTCATTCCGACGGTTGCGTTGTAATCTCGATGATGTCAAGAGCACGCCGAACACAAAGATCGTTAAATAAGGATCGCAAAATCGCATCTCGTAATAAATTAGATTATCATTTTTTACGCTATACTTGACGTTTTTTTCTTTCTTTTTCAGAAAATTAGATTTATGTTTTGCATTTTGTCTAATGATGTAATTCCTGTTCTCTATTTTCTGAAAATAAATAATGTTAGTAAATAATTTTTTTCGAGGATAATTATTTATGCTAAGTTTTGTAATGAGTCATTATGCCTGCAGAAGAAAGAGACCATAAAAAATGTTTATATTTTTCGCAGCTAAGAAATAGAGAATTAATAAAAACTAGTCGAATACTGTACTATGTCGAAAGCATGGATAAAATTCGGAATAACAAAAATTAATATTTGTATTAGTTTCAAAATTATTTGTGCATGATATATTTATTCGATACTTAGAGGATAAAATTATTGTGTCAAGGGTAAAAATATAGAAGGGAAAGTGAAATCGTCTTATCATAGGGGATTCTTTGAACCCGCGAGTAAATATGGGATCACGTTGTACGTCATTGACAGTCAAAAGTGGAGATTTTTCATCAAAAAATCATGGGGAATCTTCTTTTAAAGGTAATTTTGTGATCGATATCGTTATATGCACACTTTGCTACAAATTAATAAACGTCCACGATTTTCAGCATCTCTTTGTTCAGTATATAGAGCATTTGTTATTTAGATGCTTCCATAGTTGTCGTCTTGCAAAAGCGAGCGGAACTGGCACTACTAAAGCCTTTCTCAATGTCTTATAATTAGCCTGAGCGAAGCATGTGAAGCGATTGCGTAATTTCTTTTACGAAAATCGTCAGATCACAGACTGTCAGCTGACTTAGCGAAGTAGTCAGTAAGCGTTGATATTAAGTAGATTACAGATTGATTGCGATATGGTGTAATATGGAGTATATCCATAAACGTCTGCATTGTGCCACAAGTCCAAGAAGGTCTCCTTCGTCCACGTTGATGGTATATTACGTCGTATACGCTTTCGAAGGCGTTTTCTATTAAACTCTTCTTGGCATAGATTAACGCGATTGTTTATAAATCTTTGTGACAAGTAAAAGTCGAAGAAAGTTTTTTCATTGAAGGATGTTCGGACACGAAACAATTTTGTTATATATCAAAGAATTTTTATAAACCGGCCATTATGTATTCAATGGATGCTACATTTAAATTAAAAAAAAAAAAAACTAGTATGGTATTCTCGTAAAATATCTTAACGCATTTTTTATTTTCAGAGTGACAACGATAGTCCCCTGACTTTCCCGAAGACAGCAGAGCATGAAGTCAAAGTTCATTTTGCTCGCGAATTTGCCGATGTAAGATCGGTCACAGAAAATCTCTGCTTGACTCCAGAGAGCCTTTCGTCGGCCAGCAGTTTTCATAGCCTCACCAACACTTTTAGTATTAAGAGCGGCACATGTACCGATTCGACACCTCAAACTCCTGATATCATCGCGGATACATCATATGTGAACTCTGACATATCTGATGTAGAGGATTTGATTCTGAGATGTGCAGATATCCATTTAGAAAGTGAATGCGATAGTCAGGATCTCAGTCAAAATCAGACGTTTACGTCAGCCATAGAAGCACCGTTTTCCACAATCGAATGTTCCCTTAACGAAAATTTGTTAGACAACGCCGATAATGAGACGCAAGTGATTGAAACAAATACTCAATTATACGAAACAACGTCCTTGAATCAAACGCATGTTTTGGAATCGTCTAATAACACACCTTCCATTCAAGATTCACAGTTCGTGATTTCAAGTCCTCCTGCGGAAGAATATGTACTACGAGTAGAAGAATCGATTGATAAGCATATTCCGTTACAGGAAAGTGGTAATATAGTAAGTGAATTTGAAACGTGCGACATTGTGAGTAACCTTACAAAGGATTCACTGCCAACAAGTAACGTAAATGATAATGAGTTGAATATAACAACTACTATTTCATCCAATAATACAACTTTCTGTGTGACCGCGCTTAATGAAGAACAAGCAGTAAAAAATGATTGTAATGCCGAAATATTATTTCTAGAAGATCCACAATCGTATTCTACCGAAATTTCTGTTCCGTCCATATTCTCGTTAGCGCAATATGCGGATCTTTCGTTACCTAGTATAGCAAGTATATCGTCACCATTAGAAGATACTGATAATAAAATAAAAGAAACGAGTATACAGACTTTATCAGAGCCTAAGAAGCAAGATACGTCAAAAGTATTGTCGCTTTCCGACAATGTCGATCAAAAATTGCCTGTATTATCGCAAGTAATTCTAAATGACTCTGTTACTCGAACTGAAACGAACGAAATTATCAAGGAGCAAGATTCGTCTGAATTAGATAATGGTATTGTGTCAGATAATAAAGAAGATAACATACTATTACCAAATAAGATCAGTATTATAGAACCAAAAACATTGGAAGTTGAAGATAACTTACAGACGAATGTTGATACAAAATATTTAGAAGTAGAAAATAGCGAGGTGTTGAATGAAATACAGAAATTATCTGAGGAAGACATTGCCATATGTAATGAGACCCATGTTATAGAAAACCCAAATAATTCATCAGAAACTGTAAGTATAGAAAAGGAAAAATGTATTGTTGAAAGTGCAGCTACGATAAGTGCTGATAAAAAGGACGTATCTATTGAAGCTCTCGATCATACACTTACTTTACAAGAGATAGATATAAACTTTGCAACAGATGAAGAACAATACGAGAAATTTAAACCTCAACGACAAAGTACTACATTGTCGTTGATCAACGGACATTTTGAAGAATTAAAATCTACAGTAGAAAAAGTTACTAATGATCTACTTAATCCTTCACTGGAATTCACGGAAGAAACAGATCAATTTGTCAGTGCAACACCTGAATGTAAGTTATTGACAAAGTTCTTTTACATAATTTGAGATTATATATAATGATGGGAAAAAGTTCCGTAACATATTCTTAAAGCTGGTGTCAAGACGTTTCCGAAACACTGGTTACAAACCCTTTTTGCTTGAGATCTTCCTGAGTTACGAACCTTCAAAGTTTAAATATCTCTAGCGGTTATCTAAGATGTACCGCGTGGAGATGGAGATTCACGGTCGGATATCCACCTCTTTGAAATGCTTGATCAAAGTGAGTCCTTGTGTGCGTGCGTGAATATGTAATAGAAAATAGGAGTTTCCATTTAAGATTTCAAAGTTGACCTTCACGGTGTCTTTTAAGGTCACATAAAAGTTATTTCAATATAACCATATAATAGACCACTTGATATACTAAAACTTTTGTGTATTGAACATTTTCTTCCATAATCATTATTTTCCAAGATATTTGACCGTTTCGGAACTTTCTCCCATCATTGTATATACAGGGTGTTCCGAGAGTTTCTTCCAATCGCTTTTGTGTAGATAGAGCGGACTAAACTGAGTCGAAAAGTCCTGTATCATTTTGTAAATTTCGCAATGGTTAAGGGGACCTTAAGACATCTTACACATAGACGATTACGTGTCATTGACACATCACTACATCAATATCTTACTCACGCACGCCACACATATACGTAGATTTTTGTATCGTAATTATGTTTTAATTAGACATCTAAATCTAATTTTAAGAACTCCACGCTGTTTCTTCATGCAAACTACGTATCTGTGGACTACTATTTCTTAAGGACAGATTGCGCAGCTTTTATATAAAACAAATGTTGTTACGACATGCAACGACGTGACAGCTCTGGAGCGCCATATTGGACTAAAAAATAGTAAAGAACTCAATTTTGAAATTTTTTATTGTTTTCAGCATAGATTCTACCTCACAGACACGTATTAATGCGTATACTTTAATTCTGTAAAAGGATTTTCGAATCTGTGAATGACAAAAAAAATATTTACGATACAAAAATTATACGATTTAGTCGGTAATACAGGAGGCTTTAGGATCCCCTTTAACGAGATATTAATTTTTAAAGATAATCGAATATTGGTCTTCAATAATTTTATTCTCAAATACTATCAACTTTACAGAAAAATAGCGAGAGATAAAAATTGTTTATTTTCTTTTCATAAAATTCTGAACATTTTTTCAGAATTTTTCCAGAATTTTTGAGTACTGTATTTCTTATGTTGATAAAAATAGTTGTTAATAAGAAAATACAGTACTAAAAAGTTCACAAAAAATTTTTAGAGTTTTATGAGAAAAAGATACACAATTTTTGTCCCTTGCAGTTTTTCTGTAAAGTTGATAGCATTTGAGAAAAAAATTATTAAAGACCAATATTTGGCTATCTTTAAAAATTAATATCTCGTTAACCATTGCGAAATTTGCAAAGTGATACAGTACTTTTCAACTCAGTCCGTTCTATCTACACAAAAGCGATTGGAAGAAACTGTCGGGACACCCTGTATATATAGATTTATTAATTACATGTGAATTGGTTTTTCAGTTTTCCAAGATCCTTCGACATTTGATTTTTTGTTAGCACGAAGTAATCCTACACATACAAATCGCCTTAGAACCGAATCTTTGTATGTTAAGTTTGACCCATTGATATCGAATACCAGTATGTTACCTCAAGGAAATGCCCAAATAATAAATGACGAGAAAAATGACAAAAATGAATCACCACTTCCTGATGTTGGTACACCAAAACGTAATCCTGCCATAGCAGCTATAGACAGGCTGCTTTTTTATAGTCCTCTTCCTAATGCAACGGTGCAAAAATCAGAGGAAGTTCAAGAAAAAAATGTAAGTGAAAATCTATAAATTACTATCTCTGTATTTTTAATTACCCAGCGCTGCCATTCAGTTACTTAAGTCACTTTTTGTCACTTTTATTGGCAAGTCATTTAAAAATTGAAATTGAATGAAATTTATTCTTGACCTGGGAGGTTTATTGTTAATTTTAAGTCATTTAAAACTTTAAAAGTTACTATTGTCCAATATGAGTTACTATAATCATCTTTTTTCTTTAACTGACATGAAATTTGTAAAACATGAGCATTTTATTCATATCTTTGTTATTTTGTAGATAAAAGGAAGAATACCGTTCTAGGTTATTTTACTAATAATAAAAATTAAAAGACTCTCGATATAAAATATATTAAGAAGGAGGAAAAAAAGGATAATGAGAGTCACATCTCAAATACAAAAAACAAATTAATGTCTTCAAAAGAAACACATATATCAATGTCTTCAAAAGTAACACATATATAATAAAAAAGCATAACGCTGGAAATGTGAAACGCTAGAACATTTTCAGATTAAAAGTAACAAACGATATGAAAATATATAACTTAACAAATTTCGGTCTTGTATTTTGGCTCTCCTCAGATACAAACAATTATAACATAAAAATTCTATGAATTAACGGTTTTGTTAAAAAATAAAAGAAGAAAAAATAAAAATATCAAAAAAGTAAAATGAGAAGATGATCAGAGAGACAAAATTACTTGTCAAACAATTGGATGACCTATTGCGAAGATTTCCTGTTATTCTCTGCGTTTTCAAAATAAAGAAATCCATGTCAAAGATTAAAATCGTCAATAATACGGAATCAGAAGAAATAAAATTTTTGATGTCATGAAATCTGGAGACACGGTAGTGTCTCGGCGCTAAGCCAGGCGCAACGACACTGCCATGCCTCCTTTACGCGAATCTGAGAATTTCGGAGGATTGAGATGATCAGATCTCAGTAACGGCTGAACCGATCAAGTTCTACATACGCTCATAATTATATACGTAAAATCTGACTCCGTTTGATTATTATTGACGATAATATTATTCATAGAATTTTTGCGTTATAATTGTTTGTATCTGAGGAGGGCCAAAATACAAGACCGAAATTTAAGTTATATATTTTCATATCGTTTGTTACTTTTAATCTGAAAATGTTCTAGCGTTTCACATTTCCAGCGTTATGCTTTTTTATTAATATATGTGTTACTTTTGAAGACATTGATATATATGTTTCTTTTGAAGACATTTATTTATTTTTTATATTTGGGATGTGATTCATTATAGCCTTTTTTTTCCTTAATATATTTTACTAAAAAACCAAAGAAAAATTGAATAATTTATGTTCAGATCATGGTGGAATTAGACAGGTGACCCATTGTGCATAATGGCGGAGGCTCATGATTTCAACCAATCAGAAATTGAGCTTATTTTGCGGCGCAACTATTCAAACATAAAATAAAAAGAACAAAGCAGTTTATTGATTTTTAATAAAAAATTATTAAATATAAATGAAAATTATGTTTATTAACTTCATAAACAATAAAATAATCATAAATAAAATAGTGAATCTTTTCTCGGACTATTTTATCTCTCTCTTTCTGTAATATTAGTTATGTAGATTACTTTCCACACACAAAACGTCGACCAAATTTTACTCGAAATATTATATATAGTAAACATTTTATATCGAGTAAAGTTTCCCTCGAAGGGAACGTTTTGGAAAGTAGTCTACATAACAAAGACTTATGTAAGTTCTTTATTAATCATGTTTTATTTTTTTCTTTTATTGAATTATTGCAGCGCAGGCATATATATGTTCGCTTTCGTATAAAACAAGCAATTAACGTCTCGGGAAAAGAAACTAACTTAGCTAGCTTAGCTTTTTCCGTTCGCGTTTTGCAATTGGAAACGCAACACGTTGGCACATTGTATATACTTAAAAACAACTATGAAAAACAGGACGATGAAAAACAACGCGAGTCGCGACGTACGCAGACACATATAATACGATACAGCTGATTGCATCTGACTGTCGGCCATATTGAATTACTGCAAATGAGCTCAAAATTTAATTGGCTGCCATTGCACAACTTCTGGAATAGGTCACTTGTCTAATTCCACCATGATTCAGATTTAATTATATATCTGTGATTTTGTTCTTTTGTTATTATATTTTTTTTTATGTGTTAGGGCCTGAGCACAAAGATTGTCGTAACTGTTTTCGACAGAGTCGTAAGTCAACGCACAAGGATTTGTCGTAATTGTTTCCGACATAATCGTAAGTTAACGCAAGGATCGATATAAACATATGTCGTAGGTCGTAAGGATCTTTACGACAATCATTGTGCGTTAACTCACGACTCTGTCGGAAACTGTTACGACAATCTTTGTGTTCAGGCCTTTAGTCTTGTGTTAATTCTATATATTATTTAATGTATGTGTTAAGTTTTGATAAATGTAAAATTAAAAGGCGATTTTTGAAAATTAAAATTATTTTTTTATATAATACATTATATTATAGTCGCGGAAAAATAAGAATAAATGTTACTTTTTCATGGTATTCAGCGATCCTTGAATGTCCTTGTGGATCCTGGAATTTAATATATTCTGAAAAATTTCTAAAAAAAATCCTTGAAATTTTAGGATTAATCTGGAATTTTTGTCATTCTTTCATTCTAAAAAAATCAAATCGTAAAAGAAGAAAGAGATAAAAGAATATTTCCGAATAAATAAATGATTTATTGGCGCTTTATTAAATTATTAATTTTATCTAATAAATTAATAATTTTACAAGATTAGTAATAAATTACTAAATAAGGATGTTTGTGATGTTGCGTTAATAAAAAGTAAAATTATGTTTTGGATATAAGACTTCTCTTAAAGAGATAAATATTAATAAATTACCAATAAATATTACCTTAAAGAGATAAATATTAATAAATTACCAATAGAAAATTGGATTTAATGTCTAAATAGAACTTATTAGAGAAATTGTTTGTGTTGACACAGAATGTTCGTTTATTATTTATATAGCAATAAATCACATTGCTCCAAGTTTGTTTACATTGTTTCAATTCTTTCATCATATGGAATCCTAATTTGAATTTAAAATTATAATATTGCAATCAATAAATATTAATTAAATTATAATAAAAATTAATCGACCTTGAGAAATCAGGATTTTTATCTGGAATGTCCTGGAATTGTCCTTAAATTGATCAAGTCAAATTTTGCTGGACACCATATTTTTATATAAATGATAATAACTACATCATTATGTAATGATCTTAACTACTCTCAAAAAGTTAATAAAAATAATCATTTTAATTACTGTTTTAATGCCTCACAAGATCACTTTTTGTCACTTATTCTGTCAAGAAGCGGTCACTATTTTACTTTTTTTGGTCTGATTGGATGGCAGCATTGAATTATCATATAAAGTACTTCATATTAAAAAAAACTTTATATTAAGTTTCGATTATGAGACAAGCATTAAAAGTAAAATTTGTTCAGGAGCAACCAGTAGAAGAGCCTAAATCCGACGCACCACTTATTGATCACATAGATATGAGTAAAGAACTTGAACTTGTAAGAACTACAGTACTACAATTGGAAGAAGAATTGGAGAAACAGAAAAAGGAGCATGAAGAATTGGAGAAACAGAACAAGGAGCATGAAGCAGAATTGGAAACACAGAAAGCAATCTTTCAGGAAAAAATTAATAAATTACAGGCACAAATGTCACAAGAAATAAAAATCAAAACCCAGATGACGTAAGTAATTTACTAAAAATAAATTCATTTATATTGAATATAAAATATGAAAATAATTGAAAATAACAAGAATAATAGGGCTAATGAGAGTATATTCGCTGTTATTAATGCGATTCGCAAGCACATAAGTATCTGTTTATATAGAACTTGGTTCTAATATCTCCCCTAAGCGTCTAAGGTAGGCTCCCACTACATTACTGATGAGTCTAGTAGTGGGAAGTTCGGACGAAACGCCAACTTGTGATATTCTTCGCAATCTTATTTTTCATAGATTTTAATTTATCATTAATTTAACATCACATCGTTAAATTTTAATATGTCTTTCAACATATTATTAAGATCCAATAAGATGCTTTAAGCATCAAAAATTGTTAAATTGCTTATCAATTTAACTAAAGTGATATTACTACGGTAGTTGATTAGAGTCGCGTTGTAAAGTCTGAAGGATTTTCGGCACGCGTTTGACGGAACTACATACATGGTAAATAAATTCACGCTATATTAATATATATGATCGCACTAATAATAGCGAATATACTCTCATTAGCCCCATTATTATTCTTGTTATTTGAAATTTTCGAGAGTCTACTTTTAATTGAATTGAAAATAATTGGTTTAGGGTTGTTGTGGAAGAATACGAAAAATCTATTAGCAGATTACTCACCGAACGAGAAAGAGATCGTACAAGCTTCGAACAAGACAAGATAAAGTTACAAGAAGAATTGCAAGCAGCAAACCATCATCTAACTAATACGGAAGCAGCATTTAATGATGTACACCAAAAGTACGAAAGACTTAAAGGAGTTGTATCAGTGTATAAAAATAATGAAACTGTACTAAAAGAAAGTATTCAAGAAAATGTAGAAACTATAAAAACATTGGAAACGCGATACGATCAACTCAAGGAACATGCAATGGCGCAACTAGAAAAGTATACTATCAATATAGACACATATTATATATATGTATATATGTCATACAATGTTTCGGAAAAACAAATATCGTAATATATTTTAATATCACAATATATTTTAGGGCTAATTTGGAATTGGATGGAATACGAAAACAAAATGAGGCGGAAACAGTCAAATTGCATGCAATGATAAGGAAAGCAGAACTTAAAAGCAATTCGCTCACCGAACTTGTGGAACAGAAATCTAAGGAAAATAAAGAACTCGCAAAAATCTTAGACGAAGTTATTGCTAGGGTCGGTCACGGAAACTCGGAATGAAAATGAGGTATCGCGGTTGTGGCGCGATTAGTCTTTATTTTTTTACTTGTCCTTCACTGTCTTAAATACAAACATATGTTAGATACGATTGATGTATGCGTAAAGTTATTGCAAATGGCGTTTTACTTCAGAAAAACGCCTTTTATTAATTATTTATAAGTTGTGAAATATAACTATTTTAAAGCTAATAAAATTGTGCTTGTATTAAAAACACATTTTTATTTATGTGATAAAAAATGTTCAATACCCTGTATGTGGGTGTAACAATATACACATTCCTATTTTTTAATCTTATCTCATTACTGTAACACATTTATCTTATATTATATTAAGTTATATAAAAATCATAGCATAACACACATCGGCTAAAGGTAATGTATAAGCACCCCCATAATATTTGGTCATTTTAACAATATCCTGTGTTTGCTAAAAATCAAACTTTTTTTTATAAAACTTCCAGAATTTTACTAATTTTACTAATGGGTACTGTCAATTTATTGGCCTAGTATCCATAAGAAACAGTACATGATGCTTGGCTAATTTTAACATGCGATCGCTTGTACTTCCAGGTTTTCGTGGAATATTTCTATTTTCAAGATCAGGCATAAATTTTTTGATTGTGCGTGCCAAGTTCGCGGCATATTGTTTAAATTTCGGATGACTCATACCAATGCCTTTGCTTCGCAGGGCCTCTGCAACTGCCCAAAGTAATTTCTAGAAATAAGCAAAAAATTATACTTATCAAGTATATAGTGTATTAAAGCAAACAAAAAAAACTCAACAATACAAACCTTTCTATGAGTATCGCTTAATTCATTCTTTCCTTCATTGACAGATGTTTCATTTTTCGAAAGAATACTGCTCGATGAATGTCTATCCCATATAACCTTCGACGTATTTTTTATTTCATGCATACAATCAAACGATAAACTTTTTGCCCATTTCAATCTTGGTCCTTGCAATTCTTCATCACATTTTCTTTTTCTACTTTCTTCTCTTGAAGAAGTTTGTTTTGCATCTACAGATTCGTTCTTTTTCGAAGTTGAAAATAAAACACGTTTAATTTTTTGAGTATCTATATTATTTGTACCTAATAATTTGCTGGGACCAGCATGATCTGATGGAGGACTTTGGAACAACGCACGTTTCGAAGTTTCTAATTTGGATTTACATGGACTTGACTCATCTAGCATTAATCTCCGAACTACTTTCTTCTTTGCTGAACTTATTGGACTTTTACCTCGAGGACTCCTACCTCTTGGACTTTTACCATGTAGACTTTTACCTCTAGGACTTTTTCCTTTTTTATGTGTAAGTTTCCTGTATTATATACAAATACAAAAAAGATTTACAAAACTATACTCTAATTATCATATTTTTTACATGGGATACATACTTAATTGGTATCATTAACTGCCTTTTATCAGCAAGTCCCAATCCTTTCAAGTTAGCGCTACAAAAAGTCCTACGTCTTTTGGTTAAATGTGTCAATCTCTTTTCTGGACTTTGACCATTTCTGCGTTTCATTAATAAACTTCGCTTTCTTATACTTCCCGGTGGTTTGGAAAACCATATGTTACAAGAAGATTGTGTTTCAGCTCCTATGTATCTTTCACATAATTTAACTGTTGAATTTTCAAACTCCTCTACAGTTCTGCTTCTGTTATAACTGAAAATTTAAAAGTAGCATTAAAAGGGTAGAATTCTACTTTATGGTAGATAAAAAAAACTGTAATAAATGAAACTTACTGTATGCCATGAAACTTATGATAATAAGCCTGAGGCCATGCTAAAGCTTTAGCTCCTTCTTCACTAATCGTATGATAAAGAACAGGAGAATGCTCATGGGATACATCTGACTTGTCTGCGACTGGTACAACTTCAATTGTTTCTTTAATCATATTAACTGGATTTTTTATCTCCTTAGAAACATCACATTGTATGTTCAAATTATGACTACCACTATTGTTTATGTTTAATTGTGTATTTTCGATACTATCAGCTGTCAAATTAAAAGCATTAGTCAAATTCCTTGGAGTACCTTTTGTACATTGATACGAAACATTCTTATCGTTAGTTTCTGTGGGTCTCTTCTGTTGCTGGAGCTTTGTGCTTTCTGCAATTTCTGAACTTTCATTGGGTAATGGACATCCAATATAAAACAATCGACGATTTTCATAAATGTGTCGTAAAAAATCAGAACAATCACTTTGACATGTCGTATGTCTAGGTGGTGGTGGGACACCACTCAAAAACTTATTAATCCTAACTAGCATATAATTATCAGATTTTGCAATCAATTCAGCCTGAGTAGGCATTTGAGGAGAAATCACTGCCAATGTATTATTGTCGGTTACTTGTGTCTCAACGTTTTTGTTATATATATCACTTTCAGTATCACTATCGAACATTTCTGGACTAGAGACATTTGAGATTGTCTCCCTAATTTGAGAACTCTCATATTGATTGGCAAAACAGCAATCCATGTGGTTTTTTTTTCTAAAAATTCAGAGAAGTATTACGTTGCGATAAATTTAACAATATGCAACACTTATCAAATTTTTTAAAAAGGATGTATATTCCCGAATACTACTTCAATTATTGACTATGTATATAATTCTTTGTGTATATTTTACTGATTCTAATTCTACTAACATGTTTCCAGTTCCATAAATATTATAAAAGTACACACACACATATGAGATACATATGAATTTGAACGTGTATCTAATAATGGAGCCACATTTTGCGTCACATTCCTTGCGTCATTAATTCTACTAACATGTTTCCAGTTCCATAAATATTATAAAAGTACACACACACATATGAGATATGAATTTGAACGTGTATCTAATAATGGAGCCACATTTTGCGTCACATTCCTTGCGTCGTGACATGAGTTATACGTATATGATGTTTGTGTAAAAATCGAGTATGTAACATTTACTTACATTCCAGTTTATGACAGCCGAATGATTGCGTCCACCTTTTTTTCACATACAGTCTGTTTCTTCTGTAGTAAAAAATTACTCCTTGTCTGCTTGCTGCGTAAGACGCTAGAGGAGCTTTTGTCGAGAGAGAGATAACCACAGACTTATTAATATACAGAAATCTGTGGAGATAAAGCATAGAGATAGTGTACTAGCACAGTATGTACAGTAGCGCTACTCTCCTGATTTTGTGAAGCCTAAAATGAAGTGCGCATGCGCGGCCGAGGCGCGTAACCAATCAGGGCACTGTATTCTATCTCACTTCTTCTTTCTATTGTCGGTGTCTGTCAGTCCCATTGAAATGTCCATATAAGGCATTTAAAGGACCATTTGACGAAAAGTGGCGGGAACGCGACGAATTTTATGTGAGAAACAGTGAGAATAGTGCTACGTGTGATAAAGTGATAAGTGATACGTGTTTAATTTTAATAATTATTCAGTGTATTCAGACGTGTTTAAGAAAGTGTAAAAAAACAGAGAACGTAGACCGAGTTAGCTTTACGGAGAATAGGTTATCTGTACAAAAATAGTACAGATTTCAGATTCTCTTGAAGCACTTTGATCTTAGCTTTCTGTTACAGATATTTGGAGAGATTTTAAAAGGCGAAAAAAATGTGTGCTCAAAAATCAAGCGGATGGTGTTGCGAAATAGGCGAAGTACTAGACTGTGCTCTTTCTCTTTTCATCCTTCTTTCGCTCTGTCAAAACGCACTAGATTAACCTAGATTTATTTGCGTCACACTCCAATGAATGCATTGAAGTGAGTAAGAACTATTGTAGGAGCATGTTGGAGAATGAGACACGAATAAATGTACTAATGCAATAAAATAATCTAAACTTAATGGAAATTAATACAAATAAATTGTAAATATATTGGTAAATAAAGAAATAAATGTAAAATAATTAAGAAAAATATTAAATTATCTGAAAAATATATATTTATGTAGAGAAATATTATATAATTGTAAATTTGTAAATATATGCTATGTATATACATATTATCAGAAAGTTGATATAAAAAAAAATTTATAATATATATTATATATTATATATATAATGTGTGTGCAAAAAAATAAATATAAAATACAACAAATAAAAAATGTAATATATTTAGAAGATAATTTAAATTAATAAATAATATCATATACTGAAATAATTTTGATAATAATTATGCCAAGACATACTATATATTATATATATACTTATACAATAATACAAAAATATTGTATGTTAAAATATTAAAAAAGGGAAATTTTTTATTAATGAATTGTTTAAAGGGAACATTGAATAAAGAGAGAGCAATAAAGAAGGAGAAAATGAGATAGGGCAACCTATTTATTTCGCGCATGCTCATCGTTACTACATATACTGTGCTAGTGCGTTTTGACAGAGCGAAAGAAGGATGAAAAGAGAAAAAGCACAGTCTAGTACTTCGCCTATTTCGCGCATGCGCACTCCATTTTAGGCAACACTAACATCAGAGGTGCCGACAGAGAGTTGCGCTACTGTATATACTGTGACACTACCGTGTCTCCAGAAAAGAGCAACCCTTGGCACTGGGAAACCCTTAACCACAGTATATGTGGTACTAAAGTACGCATTGTAGGAGTGGGGGTAATCCTATCTAGAAAAGGACGCACTCATTTGGGCTAGGGATCCTCTAGTAAGGGATGAGACAGCACGTGTGCCAGCTGCGGATTGGTCGCCGCCATTCGAGGGACACTTCCGTGCTTCAAATGATACGCTCCAAAGTGCTGGTTTTATATCCCACGATATCGCATATAAAATTAATTTACAAAAGTAAGTATATGTACATATACATATATATATATATTAGGGTGTCCGTTATTTCCCAAATTTCAAAAATCAGTTTGTTCGCCCCCTAGATCTCTTCTTTGGCACCAAAAATTAATGTAGAAACTCAATATAGTCCGATAAATTAAAATTAAGCCGTGCCACCGAGCACTTTTTTTTTTCCATACAAATAACATGGGGATTTTGCATTTTATCGGCATTTAATTCTCTACTCAGATTCTCTATTCAGATGACTCTGTCCGTATAAAAAGTCATACCCAACGGAAAATTACTTCAATACGGTGTACTTACAATGAAAAAATTTGGCAGAACTCTAAAAAATTTTTTTGCACTGCGGGTAAGCCTCCAATTAATACGTTTATTTGACATATTTTCATTGAATTTGATTATTTTTTAACAGTTTTTTTTTATACAACCACTGGATTTATGTACCAAATATCAAAACAGTATGTAGTTAATTCATATTTATAGTGTAGTTGCACTAAAAAATTTTTCAGTGCTATAAAAAACTTTTCATAAAAATTGTTTTATGTGTAATGAATGAAAGTATTTCAATAAATAAGTTTAAAAAAATTGAAAAATAACAACTAACTATTACTTACTTACTATTTTATTGTTGTAAAGAAATATTCAGCCTGTTGATTCCTCTTATCTATAAATAAATAACAAATAAATCGTTATAAATTATATTTATTACTTTTTATTCTTTACACTTACAAAAATATATCGCTCACATCTTCAAGTGAAAAACTTTTCATTTTTGTCGTGTCTTTTTATGTGAAAATTGATTGTTTTTACG
>NW_017277972.1:1666-7456 GCF_001594065.2 Cyphomyrmex costatus | reverse complement strand
TATATATATAAAGAACAAAGAAATTAATGCTGATCTTGTGACAATCATAGTTAATGAAATTATTTGAAGTAAAAGAGTCATACGAAAATCAATGCTTAACCTAGAAACAGAACTAAATTTTGTTTACTGGCTTATGTTTTAGAACATCAATTATGCGAACGTGCAGTGTTCCTAACTGTAAAAATAGCAATAGAAAGGGAAGTAAAATGTTTAATTTCCCAAAATCTCCTTCCCGACGACAAAGATGGTTGGAAAATGTCGGCTGTCATCAATTAAAAAAATATTCTGCACTATGTGACGTAACTAAGTTTTAAATATTGTAATTTTAAAGCTATTTATTTGTCTATTACTTATAAAGCTTAGGCTTCATCTAGTAGGTAGTTTTCTCTCTCACTTATAGTAGTACTCTTTGTTCTGTTTGCGGTTTGCCTGAGCATCCCATGCTGCAAGCGATGGTGTTATTTATTATTTATTTATTTTAATACATATTATACTTAACGTAATTTTTTTAGGAACATTTTAGTGATGATATGTGGGAAAATGAAAAAATATTTGGAAAGAAACAGAAATTGAAACCAAATGCTATACCAATTGTATTAAAAAAACCACATATGGAAATGTTACAAGACGGTAGGTTTAATATATTATTTTATTTATTAAACAAAGTTTTAATAGCATATATGTATATTGACAGCTTTGCATAATTGGATATTATAACTCGAGTATGAGAGATTATACTACATTTAATTATTCTATCGTCAACCTAAAAAAAAATAGTAATCTTTCTCTTGAAGTAAATGTTAACTTAAAATATCATTTTAGAAAACCTGCAAATAAGTGGCGCTTGTTTGATTATGGCAATTAACCATCAACCACTCACAGCATTTGAACTGGAAAAACTCTAAGTACTGTGAGTGACCGTGGTTAATTGTAACATGGTCAAATGAGAAGCATCCTCTACAAATATAGTGTTTTTTCACAATGATTTGTAATATATACGGCTCGTTTTTTTGTAGGTTCAGCACAAAAGCCAAAAGTACACTTATTATAGTGTTTTTTCACAATGATTTGTAATATATACGGCTCGTTTTTTTGTAGGTTCAGCACAAAGGCCAAAAGTACACTTAGGCCCGTATTCAGAACGCGCTTTTATCTTTGAAATTCTATAGTATACGTGACGTAAACTGTTAGCGCGCTAACATCGTTGTTAGCGCGTTTTGAATACGGGCCTTAGTCAGTATTTTAAAAAGAGACCAATACAAAGTCATATCAGAAAAGCCATCGGAAGAAAATATTGAGAAGCAAATAATTGGAATAAACGACATAGAAGTCACAAATGTGATAATTAAAAAAAATAACGCGCGCGTATGGTAGCTAATTCATCTTATAATGACGATGTGATAGCTGACTCATCTCTTGACAATGACGTGGTGGCTGATTCATCTCATAACAATAACGTGGTAGCTGATTCATCTCATGACAATAACGTAGTAGCTGACTTATCTCATGACAATAGCAGTCCAAATATAACAATAATAGATCAAGATAAGAAAAGTTTAGAAAGAATTCAACAATTACAGAGACAATTAAAAAAGAAAGATAGAATTATAAAAGATATGAAAATAAAACATAAGAAATCTAATAACGAATGGAGAAAAAGACTACGGCGCCTTCAAAACAAAGTATGTAAAACGAATAATCTTACAGAGATTGTATCTAAAATGTTTAATGATGATCAAATCAAATTTTTAACAAACAAAAGTAACAAAGTAGCCAAATGGTGCAATGATACTTTAGTAAAATCATACAGAATAAAATTTGCATGTGGCACTTCAGGTTATACAGAACTTTTAAAACAAAGGTATCCATTACCTTCTCTTCGAACGTTAACCAGAAAACTGGAAAATTTAAAATTTAGAAGTGGTTTAATAGATGAAATTTTTTATTTCTTGCGCATTAAAGTGTTGCAATTTGAAAACGAAACAGACAAAGACTGTATGTTAGTATTAGATGAGATGAGTATTACTCCTGGAAAGATATATGATAATTCTACAAAAGAAATCCTAGGTCATGTAAGTTTACCTAATCATAGTGGCGAAGCTAATCAAGTATTAGTTTTTTTAATAGCAGGTTTATCTAGTCGATGGAAACAGATAGTCGCATACTATTTTACAAATAAAAAAACGTGTGGAAAAGCATATAAATCAATTATAGTCGACATTATTAAAAAGTGCGAAGAAATAGGTTTACCATTCAATAACATCCGATATGGGCGCATCGAATCAGAGTATGTGGAGTTCATTTAATATTTCAGTAAAATAACACAGTTTGTAATTCATGTAAACATCCTTGCGATGAAAATCGAAAGTTATGGTTCTTTGCTGATGCTCCACATGCTTTTAAAAATATTAAAAATGGCTTTTTGACAAATGAAGTTTTTAAAATTCCTGATATTTTTGTAAAAAAATACAATTTACCAAATAATACTGTTAAAGCTTCACATTTTCAGGAATTACTTTCTGCTCAACAAAATTTAGGATTTCAACTCGTTCCAAAACTTAAACCAGAATATTTAGACACCAAAAAACATTTCTTAAAAATGCGAGTCAGTAGTGCTACTCATTTTTTTAGCGATGAAACAAGCTCTGCTTTAAAATTCTTGGCCGAAGAGTATTCTAAAGAGGAATATTATACTACTGCATGGTTTATTGAATTTATGTGTCGTTGGTTTAGAATAATGACTGCACGTCATCCAGCGTTTGGATTAGGAAAGAAAAATATTGAATGCTACGAAAATGCAATAGCACATCTAAAAGAAACCATAAAATTATTTTCCTTAATAAGCGTCGGTAATCAAAATTATTGGAAGCCGTTTCAGACATCCGTCGTGATGTCGATACGTCATTTCTCGAAGTATCAGAATATTTATTGTCTGAACGAAATTTTAAGTTCGTTCTTGGATCGAGATTTACTCAAGACTGCTTGGAAAATGTGTTTAGTGTAGTTAGATCAAAAAATGAAATACCAAATTGTTTACAATTTAAAAATGATATAAAACTTATTAGTATTTCCCAATATTTAAAGAATGTTTCTTCTGGAAATTATGATGAAGATGAAAGAACATTTTTATCAGAATTTCTAGACATTTTACAAAATAGAAAAAAAAATACAGATAAACAGAATGTCAGTACAAATAAATATAAAAAATTAAATATGAATATATCACTTACTAATATTGTGCTAAACAATATTGAATTTAATGGATTATATTATGTAGCTGGATATACTATAGTGAGTAACATTAATAAAAATCAAACAACCTGTTATGATTGTTTAAAATATCCAGGTTCTAAAACTCCAACAACATATAATTATTCGAAGCTAACTCGTTTAAAAAAGAAAAGTACCAAAGATACTTTATTTTTTGTTAATGCTATAACATTTAATTTTTTCTTGGCTATGGACAAAATATTTAGAACTTATTATAAGACAATTTGTTCTTTACGCGACAATCTTAATGTAATGGAATTTTTTGTTACTAAATTTAAAGAAATTTCTTATTCTATTCCAGATTGTCATAATTTAAAAAACAAAATTATTAATAAATTTTGTATATTTAAGCTAAGAACCACATCTCAGAAGAAGATCCATCCTTCAAAACAAATTATTATAAGAAATAGTAAAACAATGGCCATGCATTCAAGTGTGCAATAATACAATTTATGTAATGGCTTTCTTTTTCTAGTTTATATATTCTTTCGTTTTAAAGAACTAATTATTTTATTTTATTCTTGCTAATGCAAAATATATTTTTAGTTATTGTGAATTACGAATTTACAGTATTGATGTTTTTTATTGTTTTATATTTACATAATAATATATTGTGATACATCACTGTGATGCATATATACTATTATTATTAGTACAAAAAGTAAATAAAAAATTATTGTTTTTAAAATCCTTTGTTCACGTTTTCTTTTTAAATAAAATATGCATTGCTTTTATTAAATTACTTTATTCTTTATTTGTAGTTTCCTAAGTATTTATTGCTGTAAACATTATTTATTATTTTCATGTATGCATATATAGTACATAAAATATGTGTAAACAATTGGTAAACATCAATTTTTATTTCAGGTTACATCATCCCATAGTCGTCTCACGTTACACATCATGAAACCGTTCAATAAAAAATAATTTTACCCATAATTAAGAAACTAAAATGGGGGATAATGATATAATAATACTACTCTGTAATTTATATTAATATGAATTAATACGTATAATAACAAGTAATAACAATAAATACTGATCTGACTTTATATTTTAGAATTGTTTATATAACGTATTAAGTTATTTGTATTTGTTGAAAATAACTTTAATCATACACCCACACACACGCACGCACGCACACACACACACACGCACGCACACACACACACACACACAAACGCGTAAAATATTTTTAAAATATACAATTCTACTTTATATATATATATATATAAAATTCAATGTTTATATCAATTAATGATTTGTAAATTTGTATAATTTATGTATAACTTTATGATTAAATTTAAAATTTAAGAAATATATAAAATTGCATTATAAAAAAACAGCAAAAATCTCAATTTTTTAATAGATAAATACTTTATGAATTTTTAAGATTATTTTTGTAAAGTTAATTGATGCAGATATTAGCTGCAATCCAATAAACAAAATATTTATTTGCTATAAACTAATCTTACTCGGTGCATCTCAATGAAACTTTGCTTAAGTTTGAATATTTAAAGTACTTATATAAAAAAATTTTGTTTATAACAAATAAAATAAATAATCTATTAAAATTTGTTGTTTAATAAAAATACAATGTTATGAACACAACTTTTATATGTATATTATAGTTTGTTCAAAGTAAAAACGTTATTATATATGTTATAGGTATATAATATTTATGTCCTTTAACCTCCTTAATGGTGACATGTGAACGTATATTTATTGTATGTAATATGTGTTAAGTAAATGCGTGCAATAATAAAAATATTATATAATAGTATAAATTTATATAAATATAATATTAATAATTATTACATTATTTTCGAATATAATTTAATAGAATATAATTTTAAGTTAAAACGTGGTTTAAAACGTCGCGCTGCGATTCTTTCTGACCCTCGAATGGCGGCACATCCGGCGCGTTGTCTCATCCCTTACTAGAGGATCCCTAATTTGGGCCTTTTCGTTCTCTCTCGTTTCGCGCATGCGTATAGCCACATACTCTGAGAGAGGGGATCGAAAGAAAGAACGAGTAGAACGAGAAAAGTTTCATCATTGCATGACCAGACAAGCATGATTGAGCCTGATCAATTTGGAATCAAACAAAGAATTGAGTTTGATAAGGTTAAGGGCTCTCGATGAATAATATCAATAAATATTAATGATAAAAATCTATTACTTATACCTCTATAATTCCAGTTATGCGAGCATATTGGCCAGCACCACCAGATTGTTTCTTATAAAGATAGTCAAATTCACATGGTTTAGTTAAGTCTCGCGGAAAGAAACTTTTGGCTTTCCAAGAATGACCGGACAAGCCTGATCTCTTTGGAATCAAACAAAGAATTGACTTTGATAAGGTTAAGGGCACAGTATATACAGTAGCGCAACTCTCTGTCGGCACCTTTGATGTTAGTGAAGCCTAAAATGGAGTGCGCATGCGCGGCCGAGGCGCGTAACCAATCAGGGCACTGTATTCTATCTCACTTCTGCTCTCTGTTTATAACCTTTTCTCTC
>NW_017277972.1:0-1145 GCF_001594065.2 Cyphomyrmex costatus | reverse complement strand
TTTTTATATCAACTTTCTGATAATATGTATATACATAGCATATATTTACAAATTTACAATTATATAATATTTCTCTACATAAATATATATTTTTCAGATAATTTAATATTTTTCTTAATTATTTTACATTTATTTCTTTATTTACCAATATATTTACAATTTATTTGTATTAATTTCCATTAAGTTTAGATTATTTTATTGCATTAGTACATTTATTCGTGTCTCATTCTCCAACATGCTCCTACAATAGTTCTTACTCACTTCAATGCATTCATTGGAGTGTGACGCAAATAAATCTAGGTTAATCTAGTGCGTTTTGACAGAGCGAAAGAAGGATGAAAAGAGAAAGAGCACAGTCTAGTACTTCGCCTATTTCGCGCATGCGCACTCCATTTTAGGCAACATAAAATCGGGAGAGTTGCGCTACTGTATATACTGTGGTAGTGTCTCGGCGCTAAGCCAAGCGCGCGACACTGCCGTGCCTCCTTTACGCGACACGAAGAATTTTTCGGGTCAAGATGATCAGATCTCAGTAACAGCTGAACCGATCAAGTTCTACATTCCTTAAGGTTGATTTATACTGGCCGTAATCTGTTAACTTATGCCGTAATCTGTAAAAATTGACCAATCACAGTCGAATGAGAGGGGAATAATCGATTATAATTGGTCAATTTTTACAAATTACGGCATAAGTTAACAGTTTAAGGCCAGTATAAATCAACCTTTATTCTTTCTTTCAATCCCTTCTCTCAGAGTATACGGCTATACGCATGCGCGAAACGAGAGAGAACGAAACGGTTCCAAATGAGTGCGTCCTTTTCTAGATAGAATTACCCCCACTCCTCAAATTTCCGACAATGCGTACTCTAGTACTACTATCTCTATGAGATAAAGCCAGAACACATAGAAAACGTAAGGCCGTAAGACAAATCAGTAAGGGTGCCGTCACATACAGCCCGTAATCCGTAATACGCACCGGATGTCCGCAAAAGTTGCTAGGCATTGCGTCCGTAACGTTACGTGTATTTTATCTCCTTATGTCCCATGGAGCCGTAATTCCGTAAAAGTTATCAGATACCAGCCTTAGGCTGGAGTCACATTGAGCGGTAATTACAGCGGAACGGAACAACGAGACCAATCACAAT
>NW_017277971.1:0-591 GCF_001594065.2 Cyphomyrmex costatus | reverse complement strand
ATTGGTCAGAGAACATATCAGTACATTTATACGTCAGAACAGGAACGAAAAATTAATACGTCTACACATTGCAAAAATCGACTATGAACTATATAAAGACAACAGCACAACAATATCAAAATTTGTTTATTAACGGGATGTATGCTTTATGAAGACCTTCAGTATCTGTTTGTAAGTTTAAACTATTTTTTTGTTTTTTAATGTTGATCATTTCTGACACTATGCGTTTTCTATAATTAGGTTCTTCATCAAGAATTTCAACTTCATCCCATCGAAAGTCATGATCGTGCTGCAATCTATGCTCAGTAACTATTGACCGAGTTGTCGTGTTACGCCTAATATGATTCCGATGTTCAGAAATCCTGGTTTTAAGTTGTCTACCAGTTTGACCGACATAAGACGCATCGCAATCGTTAGAAGAGATTTTATAAACTACATTGCTTTTGCAATCTTTCGAGAGGAGATCTTTTTGTACCCTAATGTATTTACTCATTTTGTTAGAAAAGATACTCTAATATCATTGTTAAATCTTTTAAATTTTTCTGTGTGAGAAGGAACAAAAGGCACTGTGAGCCAAGAAGCAGAATCTGA
>NW_017277970.1:0-758 GCF_001594065.2 Cyphomyrmex costatus | reverse complement strand
CGAATGAATACATATTTATCGAATAATCACTTAATTGGTTATTACTATTGAATTTACCGTAGAAATCTAATATATTCTCTAAAAATTTATACTTATAATTCCATTATTTTTACGTTTAACTTTGATCAGAATTATTTTGATATTAATTTATTAAAACAGTAATTATATATTTGATGACACGTTATTTTTCCTTATTATTTAATTTAACTTCTTATTTTTATTATTCTATTAAAATTTAATTAATAGCATTAGTGCTCACCAATGTGAAAAGATGTTTTGTATTGCCATGTGGGTAGCCGGCCAGGCTTTTGGATTTTCATATTTGCATCTGGATCCACCGCAAAAAATAGCACACTGTATAGCCTGTGGTGTGAATCTTCGCAAATTTTCCGAAAATTTATTGTATCCCGCCTGAACCTCGCACGCATCTTTTTGCCCTCCTTGAAGTCCCGCCGGTACCAACGAGCTTACATCCATTCTACAATCGAATAAAAATCTGGATAGTAATTCACTTTATAAAAATTTAGGACACATTATGATATCTACAATAAATTTATAATCATTAAAAAAAGAAATTTTTAGAGCCTACAGCATTTTTATTATTAAAAAAGAAATTTTTAGAGCCTACAGCATTTTTATATTAAATATTTTGGTATGAGTAACAATTGTGCATCGATATGTCATTATACCGGTTATGTTTCATCCAATATGAAATTACATGTTTTCTTGTAAAATTATATAATTACTACACACAAATT
>NW_017277969.1:0-328 GCF_001594065.2 Cyphomyrmex costatus | reverse complement strand
AGTATGATAGCGCGGTATAGCTTTGCGCAGGAGGCGCTGGTCGGCATCATTGTGCTTTAAATTTTATCGTGGCGTTAATTAACCACGATTTATCAGTAATTTATTAATCGGCGTGAGGCGCCCGAGAGGTGGTGCCCTCGCGTAAGTGCGGCGCTACTTAGAGTTAATGCAGGTACTCGCGAAAACGTACGGCGCGATAACAGCAGGTGAGAAAGAGATAGAAATCTCAGGGGCGAAATTTAGCCGAAGAATGAGCGCCGGACGAAACAGTATGTTTTTTCTTTTTTTAAAAAAAGGTTTTTTTATGGGATAAATGTAATTAACTCAA
>NW_017277968.1:0-878 GCF_001594065.2 Cyphomyrmex costatus | reverse complement strand
CACGGAGATCCTGTGTCCTCTAAGCTCGAAGGGCGAGGGCACAAGCGAGCGTGCCAAAAATTTTTATTATTTCTCTTTTCTTTTGTATGTTCTTTTATATAAAATATTGAGCAATTTCAGATTTTTAAAGAGCAATTATTAGTCACATTAGAGCGTGAGCGGTGGTTATTTTGAATCTGTGTAATGTTGCCGCCTCACTCACGGAAGGAAAAGAGAAGACGCCGCCGAGAAAGCAAGGAGCCATTGAAGGGGATCTCGATTGTGTCCTCAGGGAGGGCGGTACACGCAGGTCGTATCACTTTTTAAACTTTACTAATTTTGTTAGAATTTGGTGATTGCCGCACCTTAATTGCAGACGCATCGAAGAAAGACATGTTACGGGACCACCTCAGCAAAGCCCGAGCTTTGACAGTCGCCTCCACCTAGGAAGAGAGCGATAGACGACCGTTGCTCCAGACGGAAGGCTCGGCTGCATAATTTGGAAAGCGCGCCAAATATTAACTACCCGCAGGACTCGCTGCGATTAGTCGCGAGGTCACATGGCTGCGACAAACCAATTAGAACAAGAAGCGGCCCGATAAGAGAGGGGTTGAACGGCCTGCGTGGATCCGCAAGTGCTCCCGGTTATCACTTGTGCGGTGAGCGAAGTGTAAAGAGGACGCAGGATCTTCGGAGCCTTACAGCCAAGTTCTACCTGTCGATTTTGCTACGTTACCGGAAAGAGTTAGAGGCGGAGGCAATCCCTTGGGAAGATCAACGAGGGATCGTTACGTGGTGAGGCGAGCGTTATCTTTTAAGTTGTGTAAAGCCACCGGTCGCGGTACGTGATATGCGTCTCGAGCGGGGCACACGTTAGGCGTTACTCCGAATTTTCGTTG
>NW_017277966.1:676-955 GCF_001594065.2 Cyphomyrmex costatus | reverse complement strand
ATTATATCACAATTAATTTAAAAACAAAATGAAAAAAATTTATTTAAATAGAAAATTTTTTATGTAGACACTTCGCGCTGCTGGTTCTCGATCTCGATGTAATAAAATACAATAATAAAGATACGAAACATTTTCACGAGAATTAAAGTATTTAGTGTGTATATATTCGTGTATATGTATGTGCGAGTGAATTGTATCTCAATCCCAATATATACTAACGTCATAATAAAATTATATATGGATGTAACATTTTGTATAAAAGAGATTAGAAACTACGAG
>NW_017277966.1:0-597 GCF_001594065.2 Cyphomyrmex costatus | reverse complement strand
CTGTATATTTATTAATTAAATATAGCATTTAGAATATGTTAACTATAATTTTTAAATTATCATTACCTTTACATATATTTGTATTAATTATTATAAATTAATATAAATAGTATGGCTCAATGAATTTTAAAATAATATGTGTAGAAGGGCTACGAGCCAAGAAACAAATAATAAAATATTTTTAATAATTTTGAAAAACCATTTTATATAAGAACAAGAATTAAAAGTAACAACAGAAAAACGCAAACAGAAGTAAGACTAATAATTAAAATATAAGCAATTAAAATATAAACAATAAAATATGGGACTAATGATTAAAATATAAACAATAAAATATATAACAGACGTTTCGACCTCTCTTAGGTCATTTTCAATGTTTAAAACGTGTAAATTATTTTAGAACATTATGCATTACATATAAAATTTTTCAAAAAAGATAAAGCTGAAATGCGAGATAGTAGCATTTTTTGCGATATTTTACTTCACAAATTAATGTCGTTGTTGCGAGTATTAACATAATTGTGTAAGAGTTATAAACTTTAATATAAAGATGTCGAGCTTTTAATAAGTCCATGAATAATCCTCTATTTTTCATCA
>NW_017277965.1:0-992 GCF_001594065.2 Cyphomyrmex costatus | reverse complement strand
TAAAATATATCGGTTGCTCTTTAGCGCTAAACGGTCTATTATTCATAGCACTAACAAATATTATTAATATATTTTTTTTGTTATTGGCATTGTATAAGATACCTATAATTTAAATGATTTAAAATGTTCAAATTTAAAAAATCAAAAAATAACATGTCTATAAACAAAAAAATATCTTTAATGCCTGAAGAGAGAAATATAATAATTCATGGTGAATGGTTAACTGATGTACATATGGATCTTTTCCAACAACTTTTAACAAGTTGTTCGAATTATAAACCTGTTGAAACATGGCGAATACAATTATTAGATACGATACAATCTGTGCCAAAAGACACAAAACATATACAAATATTGCACAGTTCGTCTAACCCATCAGATGGACATTGGGTATGTAGCTTTTATGATATAAAAAATATATATATATATATGATTCTTTAAATAATAAATCATTGCATGTACAACATAAGCAATTTTTGGAAAGATTATTTCCAACATATAATTTTGAAAAAAATCCAGTTAAATTTCCAATCGTGCAACATCAACCAAACTATAGTGATTGTGGTGTGTTTGCCATAGCTTTTGCTATATCATTATTATTTAATATTAAGCCTGAAAAAGTAAACTATGAACATAAGTTAATGCGGTCACATTTATTAAAAATTTTTGAAACAAATATAGTTGAGCATTTTCCTCAAGATTCACAATATGGCGTTCCACAAAAAGTACTTCCTTTAGTAGTCATAAAAGCAAGAGAGGCTGATGCACTTGCTAAACGTATAAAACGTCAAAATGAAACGGAACAACAAAAATTGTCTCGATTAAAAAAACTTCGTGATATTTATTTATCTCAGAAAAATTTCTTTGAGGAAGAAGTTATTGAAAATAATCGCGCAAAAAAACGTTTTAAGGACTCAGACCTAAATAATTATCAATATGCACAAGATGTTGATAATTGTGCTAATTTTTCTGAAAAAGAACTTATTGAAAAT
>NW_017277964.1:0-1133 GCF_001594065.2 Cyphomyrmex costatus | reverse complement strand
CATTTTCCCAATCATATTATATTTATTTTTCTTATACTCTTTAAATAATTTATTGTTCTGTGATTTTCTTCAAACTGCGTTTGACTCTTAATAGCCTTTAATTTATGTTTTATTTATTTATATATAGCGTCGAGTGGCTCACCGCTCTGTGCGATTGACTCGCGATTTGTAGACCCGAGTTCAATCCCACGTGCGCCTAAACGCGATTTTTCGCGTTTAATGAGCCAAAAAATGGCTCCATCTGGTGATCAAAAGATCTATGATCATCAGCGCCGTTCGGATTCGGCGTTAAACTGTAGGTCCTATACATCAGTATACATATCAGTAGATATTTGTTTCTAATATCTGACTGAGGTAGGATTCTGTGGACCAATCACCCACAAATCCGAAAAACAATCTGATTCGAGAAACGAATATAGGCCTCGGACAAAAGAGGTCTATAGACGTCCTATGCTCCACATAAGGAGATAAAAGGAGTCGTTATCGTTTATTTATATATGTTTATATGTATCCAATATGTATATAAACAAAATGTTAAAATAAAGTATACAAATACAAATTTTAATAATAATAATGAAATGTTTAAAGTACTTTTTTATTCCTAGATACAATTAATAATTGCAAATGTAAAAAAATAGATTCCTGAATTAATTCTAAATAAAGCTATTTGGAATTTTATAGTACGAATGATATATAACAAAATGTTTATTATAGGCATTTTCTACTATGATTGTTAATAACTTTTTAACGAAGGACGAGCGACGGCTAAAACCTGTTGGAGGTTACTCAGGGTCGTATCCTTGAAAATATATGTCAAGGTCAAGGTCATTGTGGGGAGTCCCCTGATCTAAAGGTTTACCGGTTTCACTACTGTTAAAAATAACTTCAACGCTTAATATCTTAAAAATTATAAGAGTCCGCCGCCTAGTTGTTAAGGCAAAGTTACTCAGAGTCATGACCTTGACAACATATGTCAAGGTCAAGGTCATCGGTGAGGTGTCCTCTAATCTAAATAATTACCGATTATATACATTATACATATACAGGGTGACCCATTTTAACTTAGGCAACCAAATAACTCGAAAAATAAGCACACTACGAAAAAATGTTTAGAATAAAAATTTCGTCATTTC
>NW_017277963.1:0-395 GCF_001594065.2 Cyphomyrmex costatus | reverse complement strand
CATGTGTTGTTAGATCATTATTACGTATATATGCAACAAAAGGATATACATTTTATGAATGTTCACTTTGAACTGGCACCTTCAATAATATATCAGTTTGTTTTCTAACGTCATAATTGTCGGTTGCATCATATTACCTTCAGAATTTAATGTACTTTTATTTAAGGCAACATTATTGTCGACGAGCTTTGCATTAGTCACATCCAAGATTATAGCACTGGCATCAAGAACTTTCAATGTATTCAGATCTCTCTAATATCTTTACATTATTATCGTTTTAGGTATTTCTTCCTTCCAATTGAATATCATTTTGATCAATTACGTCTAAATTATGTACCTGCAAAATATATAAATAATTTAAATAATTTCAATCATTTTTTTCAAAAATTACGTTT